>NW_026111813.1:157500-195000 GCF_024679095.1 Eriocheir sinensis
GAAGAGAGGGGAATCCTTGACATCCATTACGTGAGAGTGAAGTCTATGGGAACAGGAGAGGATAAGGGAGGGGCAGAGGAAGGGGAAAGAGGAAAGAGGAAGGGGGGAGGGAAGGCCGCCAGGAGCTTATGTCAGAGGGGCGGGAGGCCATTTTCTGTACTCCGTCGGCAGGGAGGGGAGCTGTCCTATTTTTTCCTTCTCTGTCTTTTGCCCTTGTTTAAGTGGGCGTTATTTGGGAAGGGAAGCGGTGGAGGTGGAGTAAACGGGTGTGCATGAGAGAGAGAGAGAGAGAGAGAGAGAGAGAGAGAGAGAGAGAGAGAGAGAGAGAGAGAGAGAGAGAGAGAGAGAGAGAGAGAGAGAGAGAGAGAGAGAGAGAGAGAGAGAGAGAGAGATTTTTTTACTTTTTTATTCAAACATAATATTTCTGTACAAAAAGGAGGTTCAAAATTACACTTTCTAGGTATAATTATTTAAAGAGCCTGTGTATGGGACAAATTAATTGTCGACTGTTTGCACACACATACAAGCATACAAATACAAAAATGAAAAAAAAAACATGTAAAAACAACTGAATCTAGTACAAATTGTTTTTACATTTTTTTTTTTGTGTGTGTATGGCAACAATCGACAATTAATACTGTCCCATACACAGGCTCTTCAAATAGTCATACCTAAAAAGTGTAATTTTGAGCCTCCTTTTTGTACAGATATAAGAGAGAGATAGAGAGAGAGAGAGAGAGAGAGAGAGAGAGAGAGAGAGAGAGAGAGAGAGAGAGAGAGAGAGAGAGAGAGAGAGAGAGAGAGAGAGAGAGAGAGAGAGAGAGAGAGAGAGAGAGAGAGAGAGAGAGAGAGAGAGAAGGGTAGAAGAACAAAGGGCTAGCGTCAACCCTCTTCTACTTAAGCATAATTATAACTTTTCCTCGTATCTTACGCTAATTATCTTCATTTTATTGTTTTCCAGTCCCCTTTTTTCCTCCTTTCTTCCGACAACGACCGTGCCGGTCGTTGTCCTGTCTGTCTGATATGAAAGTTTTTCTATTTTTTATTCATATTTTTACGTATTATCGTTTTGTCTTTATCCTCATCTTCCTCGCCATCATTGTCTTTTTTTACTTTTTATTATTATTATTTTTTCTCTTCCTCCTCCTCCTCTTCCTCCTTCTTTCCCTCCTCCTCCTGCTCTTTTAACATTTTCTTTTCCCCCTCGTTCTCCTATTCTTCTTTTCCTTCTTTTTCTTTTTCTTCTTCTTCCTCTTCTTTTTTTTCTTCCTCTAAATTTTCTTCTTCTTCTTCTTCTTCTTTCTCCTCTTTCTCCTCCTCCTCCTAATGCATTTTCTTTGTCCTTTACTGCTCATCTTTCCCTAATATTTTTAACCACTTTTACTGTTGCAGTTTTTTTCTTCTCCTTTCTTCTTTTATCCATAACTTGTTCACAGTTGGCAAGGATTTTTTTGTCCCTTGCTCATACTTCCCTTTCATTCCCGCTCCATTATGTTCCTGTTTTTTTATGTATATTTTTTTTGCTATTTCCTTAACTTTCTCTTTCCTCTTTATATATTTTTTTCTTATGGTCTTCCCTCCACCCCTTCCCCTTTCCCTGTGTTTTCCCCTCGTTTCCATCCCTGTTTTTCTTCGTTTTTCTGTCGTGCTGGTCTTGTGTGTTTTTATTCTTTACTCCTTTGTTTATTTTTTGTTTTTGTCTCCCCTCTTCTCGGTCCCCTCAGTGACCTTTCCCTTCTCTTCTCCCTTGAATCGTCTTACAAATGTAACTGTTAGTGATTATACAACCCTCTCCTCTTACTTTTACCCTACTCCTCCTGGTCCTCCTCTTCCTCTTCTTCCCCCTCCTTCTCCTCCTCCCTCTTTTAACTCTCCCTCCTCCCAACAAATGCACACTTACTCTCTTTTAGTGTTCTTTCTATTGTGGGGGAGAAGTAATATAATTAGGCTTTAAAACCCCTTATCTCGCCTTCCTCCCCCCCTCTAGAGGATACAATTATATTTAAACACGAGAGATAACGCAGAGAAATTCATTGATGGAGGCTGCTGGCTTTGTGGTGGTGGTGGTGGTGGTAGTGGTGGTGGTGATGTTAATTAGTGTGGGTCGGACGCGTAGGTTTATTCCGGTGGTGGTGGTGGTGGTGGTGAAGGTAATTATGGCGGCAGTGGTGTTGATGGTGACATGTAATCGGTGATGAGGGTGATGGATTAGTCAGCTGATTGGTATTGTTGGCGGTGATGAAGGTAATTGATTATATTAGTGTTAGTTATGACAATTGCCTATTAGTGGTGCTGATGGTGGTGATGTAAATAGGAGTAGGAGGAGCAGACCAGGAAGTGGAGGAAGGTAAAAGTGGAAGAGGTGGCAAGGGTGAAAGTGGATGTTAGTATATAGTTGGGTGTGATGAGCTCGGAGGGAATTAGAAAGGAAGAAGGGGAGAAGAAAGAGAAGGAGGAGGAGGAAGAGGAAGAGGAAGAGCTCATCAAGGGGGGAGGAGGCTTCATTAGTAGTTTAGTCAGTGTTTCAAAGGCGCTGACTGACAAAAGGGGATTTACCGACGAGAGATAGAAGGTTTAGCTGCAAGGAGGGAGGGAGGGAGTGTGAAACTTTGATTAGTCTCCGTGTGTAGGAGGGGAGGGGGGCGATAGGGTGTGTATGAGTAGGGGGTGGGGGAATGGTGAAGGTAGGTGGTAGGGTGTATGGGGTTGAGGTGGGCGATGGTGGGTGGGTGTTGAGACCGTCCTCGAAAAATGAAATTCCAGAGTAAGGAAGGATGGAAGGAAGGAAGGGAAGCTACATGGAAATTAGTATGTAGACGACAGAGAGCTGAGGGAGACGGACTGAGAGAGAGAGAGAGAGAGAGAGAGAGAGAGAGAGAGAGAGAGAGAGAGAGAGAGAGAGAGAGAGAGAGAGAGAGAGAGAGTGTAAAGAATGCAAAGAAAAATAGTTACGTAATAATAAATCTCAAAACACCACCCAGAGTCGGCATCAACATCCTTTCCCTCCGTCACTAAATATACAGACATTCAACTCCTTCAAAACTGGCTTATGAAAACTTAATATATTCTTCTTAAAAACTTTACTCATTCCTCCTCATAAGAAAAATGACCCAGATAGCAATAAAAACACCTACACACATACGTGCCACACTTTCTTATTTTCTTATTACCTCAGATATGAATAGCCAAAGAAATGAGCTGTCGAAATAACACACACACACACACACACACACACACACACACACACACACACACACACACACACACACACACACACTAGGAAAGGCTGGATAAATGTAGATATGGAGACGGAATTATTAGTTTAGGTATTGCCCGGTTGACTACAAATATGTAAATACAAATAGGTAAATACACACACACACACACACACACACACACACACACACACACACACACACACACACACACACACACACACACACACACACACACACACAGACAGACAAAGCCCCTCCCTTATCAGTAGAGTTACAATTTTGATGATTTTAATTATGCCAGCAGTCACTGTAATGTTTTCGCCAGTAATTAAAGACGTAGGCGTTTTCACTAATTAATTTTCTCCCTTTTCTTGTCCCTCCTGTTTGTCCTCCCGCCGTCTTTGTGCCCTTTGTGCCCCTTTCACTTTTTTCCCTTTGATTTTTCTACCCGTATTTATGGCACCTTATTTATCTGCCGTCTATCCCCTTTTTTTTTCTCCTCTCCTCCTCCTCCTCCTCCTCTTCCCCCGCCGGTTAAGGTACATTTTTTCCTCTTCCACTATCCTCATTTCCCTTTTCTGTGGTTTCCATTTCCCCTCATTCATCATCTATTATCTTCTTTCCACTTCTTTTTCAACGACGTTCCTCTTCCCGTTCTTCCTCTTTCCTCTTGCCCTCTGCTCCCTCCACCTCCCCCTCCCGCTGTTCTTAACTTCAATGTTTTTATTTTTATTTCCTTTCCTTTTCATATCCCACCTTTCACTCTCCAACCTTTTTCTATTTTGCACTTTTCTCCCTCTTCCCTCCTTCTCTTTTCTCGTTCCTTGCCCTAATTCACTTATTTTCCCTTACGCCGTTACCACCATCCTCCTTCTCCTTCGTTTCTTACTGCTTCGATGTTTTTGTTTTTTTCCCTGTCCTTCCTTTTTCTTACACACCGTTCGCCCTTTAATTAACTCCCTACTATCATACACTTTCCTCATTCTATCCTCCTTTCCTTTCCTAATTAATCCTTCTCCCTACATTCACTATATTCCTTCAATCCCTTTCCACTACCCTCCTCTTCCGTCGCCTTTTTTTTTCTCATTATTTCCTCTCCCTACACTACTTTTCACTCATTCCCTTTTCACCATCCTCCTCCTCCTCTGTTGTCTCTCATTGCACTCCTTCGTTTCCCCTCTCCCCGTGACCGCCACCAAGGGAAGGTCGGGTAGTCGGGGAGTCAGGTAGTCGGGTGTGAGGGCGCTGATGGACATTTTGGGCTCCGCTGATGGTGTTTCGGGAACGCTTTGTCTGGTGTCTTAGTGTCTAGAGTGTGTCTTTGGCGCACTTTATTGCACAGGAGGGAGAGGGAGGGAGAGGAAGAGTGAGTGAGAGGAGAGGAGAAGAGGAAGAAGAGGAAGAGGAAGAGAAAAAAAGAGAGGTGTAAAAGTTGTGTGCAAGAAAGAATAGTAGCGGTACAAGGCAGAGGAGGAAGAGGAGGAGGAGGAGAGGGAAGAGGATGAAAAGGAAGAATGAGAGGGAAAGGAAGAGGACAGAGAGAGAGAGAGATCGCAACATTCCTGTCTTTATTGCTCTCTCTCACAGCTTTCCTTGGAGATTTCGGAGATGCGTTTTAAAGGGATGAGAAAGTGTTTTTTTTGGGGGGAATGTTTCTTGTTATGCACACGACGGCGAGCAGTTGAGAAAATTAAAAACAAAGCCGCAGAAAGGCCGCCGTGTCAGCGTCTTGCCTAAACCGCGATTACAACGAACGTAACTTAACCGTCGCAGTAAATTCTAATGGAGGAAGCGAAAGAAAAGATCCCCTCATTTACTACCAAGTCGAAGTGTGGAAAACAGAGATAGATGAAATATATGTGATAATACGATAAAAAAGAGCTAGACTAGTGTTGTATATGATAATTATGTTCGTGAAAGGAGAAGAGAGAGAGAGAGTTTGGGAGAACAAGAAAGGGCTAACAGAAGAAGGGAGAGTTAGGGAGGAGAAGAAAAGTTTGGGAGAAGATGAGAGAGTTTGAAAGAAGAAAAGGGGGTTGAAAAAAGAGAGAGTTTGAGAGAAGAAGAGGGGTTTGGAGGAGGAACAAGAAGAGAGAGAGTTTTAGAGAAGAGAAAGTTTGGGAGAAGAGGGGGTTGAAAGAAGAGAGAGTTTGAGAGAAGAGGGGGTCGAAAGAAGAGAGAGTTTGAGAGAAGAAGAGGGGTTTGGAGGAAGAACAAGAAGAGAGAGAGTTTGGGAGAAGAGGGGGTTGAAAGAAGAGAGAATTTGAGAGAAGAAGAGGGGTTTGGAGGAAGAACAAGAAGAGAGAGAGTTTGGGAGAAGAGGGGGTTGAAAGAAGAGAGAGTTTGAAAGAAGAAAAGGGGGTTGAAAGAAGAGAGAGTTTGAGAGGAGAAGAGGGGTTTGGAGGAAAAACAAGAAGAGAGAGAGTTTAAGAGAAGAGAGAGTTTGGGAGAAGAAAAGTGGTTCGGAAGTAGATGGCAGAGTTTAGTAGAAGAAGAGGGAGTTTTGAAGAAGAGAGTTTTGAGGGTGGTGACAAGTCTCATTAGTCTCAAGGTATGGCTGTATAAAAGGATTTTGAAGAGATTAGATCGCTCAAGAAAAACAAACTGTAGTAACTATTGAAGAAAAGAATTAATATAACTGAAAACCTTCCCACCACCCTCTGACATGCTATTATTAAGATGAAAATATTAAGATAGAAAGATAAGTAAGGATAGGAAGCGACAGTGTGAGATGCGCTGCCATCTCTGTTAATCTTAAGCCGAGTATGTTAAGATAGCGAGACTAGCAAGTTAATAAGTACTCCCTAAATCAAGATGGAAAGATAAGTTGATGAGTTAGCGTGGAGATTGACGGTGTGTGTTGAGAGCCAGTACACAAGGGAGCCAGTAGGTATAGGGCGTTGAGCAGATAGCAGTGATTTACGGCGGAAGACTTAGACGGAGGAGATTAATGAACTACTCTTACTGGGACACGAGGAAACAGTAGCAAGGCGCAGTGTATACAGTCTAGGCGGGGAAGCGAGTGATTAAGGCCCGTTGTGTAATAGCCTCAGCTCTCCCTCCTCCCTCTGCCCCTTCTCCTCTTCCTCCTCTCTCCTTCTCTCCCTCTCCCTCATTCTTCTTTCAATCTCAGTCTCCTCTTCAACTCCTCCTCTCTCCCTTCTCTCTCCCTTCCCTTTTGTTTCATCTCCTTACCCTCTTTCTCCTTTCAATCTCTGTCTCTTCTGTTCTTTCTCTTCCTCCCTTTCATCCTCTACCCCTTCACCTCCTCCTCATCCTACTCCTCCTCCTCCCCTTCTCTTCCTCCTGCCTTCCTTTCCTTCTGTTTCATCTCTTTCCCTTTTTCTCCTTTTAATCTTTGTCTTCTTTATTCTTTCTGCTTCTCCCGTTCATCTTCTTTGGTCTTATTACACTTCCTCCATCTCATCCCTCTTAATCCTTCTCCTTTTTCATCTTTTCTCCTTTCACTCTTTATCCCTCATCATCTTTCCTGCCCCTCGTATCCTTTCTTCCTCCCAAATTTCTTCTTTCAGATATTTTTCCTTTATCCCTCCTTCTCCTTCCTTCCTATAATTTCACCTTCCCTTTTCTCTCCTTCAGTCCCCTTCTCTTCCCTCCTCTTCCCCTTTCTCCTCCTCTTCTTCCTCTCAAAACCTTTCCCCTCATACCTTATTTCTTCCTTCTTTTCTATTCCCCTTCCCTCCCTCTTCCTTTCAGTCTTCTTTCCCCTCTTCTTCCTTTCAGTATCTATCCCTTTTTACCTCTCCCTTCTCCCCATGTTCTGTTTATTTATATTTCTTCATTCTTCATCTTCCTCTCTGTTCCTCCTCTTCCTTCCCTCGACCCACCCCATTTATCACTTTCTCTTCCTCTCTATACATGTCCCTTCCTACCTATCTCTCTTATCCTACCTCTTCGACTTCCCGCTAACCTTGTTCCACCTTTGAGAGTCTATCCCTTCTTACTCTTTCTTTCTTTCAGTCCCTTCTTTTCCTTTCCCTCTCCCACCCAACTTATCACTCCTGTATTATGTTTTTCTTTCCTTCCTCTCCGTACTTATCCGTTCTTACCTCTATCTTCCCTCTCCTCTTCCCTTCTTCCCCCTTTCAGCGTGTTCTTCATCTCTTCTTTCCCTCTGTACCTGTTCCTTCATACCACTCCCTCGCGTCCTGTCTCTTCCCCATCCCCACTTCTCTTCCCCCTCCTCTCAAGCTCTATGTCTGCACACTCCTTCCCCCATCCCTCACGGTACGCCAGGCCGTCCCTCAGTGCCATGTAGTCGCCTGCATGACCGACAGGTGTTCGCTATCTACCTGGCTTCCGTGCTGCGTATTGACATGTCCATCCGTCATGCACCGATTGAGAGAGAGAGAGAGAGAGAGAGAAGAGAAGAGAAGAGAAGAGAAGAGAAGAGAGAGAGAGAGAGAGAGAGAGAGAGAGAGAGAGAGAGAGAGAGAGAGAAGAGAAGAGAAGAGAAGAGAAGAGAAGAGAGAGATTTACATAGATTTACATAGAAAATCAGACCACACAGACCCCATGGTCCAGACTTGGTGGTCTGTCCTTAAACCTAAGTGATTTTACATTAATCAGAAGACTCCAAAACGTTGCATTTCTACTCTAGTTGATATTAAGTTGAAGGAAGTGACGGTCGAGCTTATTTTTGAAGGAGTCAATCGTGTTACACTGGACCACTGATGATGGGAGCTTATTCCATTCTCGCACTACAACGTTGGTGAAGAAAAATTTGGTGCAGTCTGAATTTACTTGTCTACATCTGAGTTTTACGCCATTGTTCCTCGTGCGCAAAGTGTCATCGATCATAAACAATGTTGATCTGTCTACATTCGTGAAACCATTAAGTATTTTAAAACATTCGATCAGTTTTCCTCGGAGGCGACGTTTCTCAAGAGAGAACATGTTAAGGGTAGAAAGCCTTTCTTCGTAGGATTTGTTGCGCAAGGAAGGGATAATTTTCGTTGCCCGACGCTGAACACCTTCTAATTTAGCAATATCCTTTGCATGGTGAGGAGACCAAAACTGTACCGCATATTCCAAGTGGGGTCTGACTAAACTGTTGTAGAGCGGGAGTATTACATCTTTATTCTTAAATAAAAAGTTTCTTTTAATGAAGCCCAACATTCTGTTCGCTTTATTTGCTGCATCGATGCATTGCTGTGAGAATTTGAGGTTTGACGCGATTTTGACCCCCAAGTCCTTGACGCATTGAACGCTTTTGAGTTTAACGCCGCGCATTTCGTAATCAAACTTATTCCTCGTTCCAACTTGAAGGACCTGGCACTTGTCTACGTTAAAGGGCATCTCCCATCTATCCGACCAAGCTGAAATTTTGTGCAAATCCTCTTGGAGGCTTTGCCTGTCTTCGTCAGTGAGAACCGAGTTACCAATCTTTGTGTCGTCTGCAAATTTACTAATGCGGTTATTGAGTCCAACATCCACGTCGTTGATGTAAATAATGAAGAGCACTGGGCCAAGAACCGAGCCCTGAGGGACGCCACTAGTGACAGGCGCCCACTCTGAGTTAAATCCGTCAATCACTACTCTTTGTTGTCTGTTGCTCAACCAATTCGCGATCCATTGGTTTACCTGACCGTCAATACCTATTTGTTTTAATTTGTAAAGTAATTTATGATGCGGGACTTTATCAAACGCTTTCTGAAATCAAGATAGACTACGTCCAGTGATTTGGTTACGTCATAAACAGTGAAGAGGTCGTTATAAAAGGTTAATAGATTTGATAGGCAGGATCTTTTGTTTCGGAAGCCATGTTGTGAGTCCCCAATTAATGAGTGGCTTTCAAGGTAACTCACAATTTTGTCTCTAATTATGCCCTCAAGTAGCTTACCTACAACCGAAGTTAGACTAATGGGCCTGTAATTACCTGGTACTTTTTTGTCTCCTTTCTTAAAATCGGTGTCACGTTAGCCTTTTTCCAATCTGAAGGGACAATGCCTTGTCGCAAGGACATATTGAATACGGTTGTGAGGGAGGAGAGTATTTCGCTCTTTGTTTCTTTCAGCAGAGTTGGATATACTTTATCAGGTCCAGGACTTTTATTTGTTTTAAGTGATTTGAGGGCTTTAAGGACTTCATCGGGTT
Organism: Eriocheir sinensis; assembly: GCF_024679095.1. Classification (NCBI taxonomy): domain Eukaryota; kingdom Metazoa; phylum Arthropoda; class Malacostraca; order Decapoda; family Varunidae; genus Eriocheir; species Eriocheir sinensis. The sequence goes on from NW_026111813.1 coordinate 166,836, forward strand.
TTATTTCAAAGTTAGACAATGCATGCTCTGGATTTACATTAGTACTGGTGTTGGTGGTGGTGGTGGGAGGACTGTTATTATTAAACACCGAGGAAAAGTAATTATTTAATAGGTTTGCAACGTGTTGGCTGTCAGTCACTAGTGCACCGTCGCTGTTTATTAAAGGTCCAATTCCACTTCTGATCGCCTTTCTGTTGTTTATGTAACTGAAGAAGGATTTCGGATTATTTTTACAGTTGGCTGCAATATTTTCTTCATATCTACGCTTTGCCTGATGCACTAATCTTTTTACTCGTCGCCTTGCATCATTGTAAAGTCTAATGTTTTCGGGCGTGCTTTGGTCTTTCTTTAACCTGTAAGACAATTTTCTCTCCTTGACTGAGTGTTTAATTTCGCTATTAAACCAAGGTGGACTTTATTAGTGTTAATTCGCTTCTCGCACAAGGGGACAAATGTGTCCTGCTGAGTGAGTAAGTGATTTTAAAGTTTAGCCAGGCGTCCTCTGCATTGCCGTCATCTGATAGTTGCATATCTATTAGTTTTCGTCGGATTTCTACGAAGTTGGCTCTTTGAAATTGGGCACCTTAACTTTATTTTCAGTCACCGATGTTTGAGCTCTAATGTCAACGCGCACTAGTTTATGATCGCAGGAACCGAGGTGTTCTCCTACCGTGACATTACTGACTAGGTTATCTTGGGTCGCTATAACAAGGTCAAGTATGTTATTTTGTCGAGTTGGTTCAGAAACCATTTGGCTTAGATAATTTTCCTCTAGAAATTCGATCATTCTATGGGACTCACCTTCTGTACCCGACAGTGTCGCCCAGTCGATATGGGGAGGTTAAAGTCTCCTAGTATCAGTGAGTCGCTGTTATTAAGTGACTGCCTTAAGACGCTGTACATTTCAAGATCGCCATCAAGTGATTGCCCCGGAGGCCTGTAAGTGACAGATATATTTAAATTGACTTTTGCAATGTTTACTCGCACGCACAAATGTTCAACGTTACTGTTTCTTGGTGTTTTGTCAGTAGGTTGCAAGTAGCTTTTGACAAAAAGGGCGACACCAACCCCTCTACGGTTTACACGATCATTGTTGAAGAATCTGTAGCCATCTATGTTATATTCGGAACTTAAATCAATATTAGTGGTGTCGATAAATGTTTCGGTTATAGCAATTACGTCAAAGTTTTCTGTCAGAGCAAGACATCGCAGTTCATCAAATTTGTTTCTTAGGCTACGCGCATTGAAACTAAGGACTCTTAGGTTATCTTGAAGCTTGGTAATAGAGTTACTGGAGGGTTCAATGTTACGAGTCTGTTGCGGTGTGAGGTGTCTATTTACACGGGCGGGATGGAAGGACGTGGCTGAGAGTCGTTTAGGACGTGGCTGAGAGTCGTTTTGGACGTGGCTGAGAGAGAGAGAGAGAGAGAGAGAGAGAGAGAGAGAGAGAAGCAGAAAGTCAGACAAATTAACACGTTGGTAGCTTTACATACCAGCAACAGACAGACAGACAGACAGGACGGCAAGGGTCAGGCGCGCGGACAAACAGAGGAGCGGAAGCAAGGTAACGGAGCAGTGTAATTTTATAACAACATAAATTCTCTTTTGTCCCGAAGCCCTCTTGCCGTCCACTGCTGCTAGTTTCCTCCATTCTCTCTCTCTCTCTCTCTCTCTCTCTCTCTCTCTCTCTCTCTCTCTCTCTCTCTCTCTCTCCTAAATTGGCATTAAATCCAGAAGTATTCGGCTTGTGCGGAAGAGGCGAACGGAAATGAGGAAGAGGAGGAGAAAAAAGAGGGAGAGGAAGAGAAGATTAGGCATATAAAGGAGGAAAGTCGAAAAATTCTTTACGAGGAGGAGAAGTAGAAGGAAGAGGAGGAGGAGGATAAAGAAAAGATGAAAGAGGAGGAGGAGGAATAGGAGGAGGAGTTTGACAAGGTCGACATCTGCACCAAACAAGAGCAACAGCACCAAAGCAAGCAGTATCAGGAGGAGGAGGAGGGAGGGAAGAAAGGATGGAAGGAAGGAACGAAGGAAGGAAGGGAAGAAGAAAGGCAGGAAGGAAGAAGAACGGAAGAAAGGAAGAAAGATAAAGAAGGAGAGAAGGTAGAGAGGAAAGAGGAATAAGAAAGGAGTAAGGAAGGAAGGAAGGAAGGATGGAAGGAAGGAGAGAAGGGAGTGACAGAGTAAGAACAACGGAAGAAAGAAAGAAAGATTAAGAAGGAGAGAAGAGAGAGAGAGAGGGAAGAGGAAGAAGAAAGGAGTAAGGAAAGAAGGGAGGAGGGAAGTGAGCTCAAGAGAAGAGTTGGAGCCGAGATTACCGAAATCAGAGAACCGTATAAAAGTGAAGTCAAATTACTCGAGTTCAGTAAATTTAACTTTAATTACCTCTATATCCCGGACGACGCTCGGCGCGGGTCCTTCCTGTCCGCCTCAGCCCCGCGCCAGTGTACCTGGCGCTAATTAAAACTTCGGCAGGTGGGTGGACCTAGTGTGGGGGGGGGAGGAGGCGGAGGAAGAGAAGGAGCAGGAGGTGGCAGTTACACACCGATAAGAAAAACAGAGAGAGAGAGAGAGAGAGATTACAATTTTTAAGCCGGCACACGAGGCAGCGAAGTAATATGAGATAAGTGAGTAAATAGGGCGGCCATTGTCTCGTTATAGCGGTAATCTGTGCTTTACGATGCTAGTTTCCATCTCTCTCTCTCTCTCTCTCTCTCTCTCTCTCTCTCTCTCTCTCTCTCTCTCTCTCTCGTCGCACCCAGCTTTAAGGGACCGTTTCTTTGGTGTAAACATAAATATCGCGACGTAAACGGCGATTTTTAGCGCAATAAACACCTGTTGGCGGAGAGTTGTCAGCGGCGCGGCGCTAGGCTCGTTTTTTTTGCCCTCCCCACCCTTAACCAGCCTCCCCCTCACTTCACCTTCCGTGCCTCTCCCTCTCTCTCCTTCAGTCACCCCCCCACCTGTCCTCTTGTTTTCCCCTTCCTTCTTACCCTTTACCTCCTCCTTCTCTTTCCCTATCTCTCTCCTTCTGTCTTCCCTCCCCCTGTTTCCTAGCCAACTTTCCTTTCCCCTTTCCGTCTCTCCTCTACATACTTATAACTTTTCTATACCTTGCTTCCCTTTCCATCTGTTTCCCTTCCCTTTTTCCAACTTTTCCCATTCCTCATCTTTCACCTCTTTACCGCTATCTCCTTTTTCTGGTCTTATCTCATTTACCTTCACCCCTCCTCCCTCCCGTCTCTCTCTATCCGCTTCTTCCTGACCTGTTCCATCTCGTCCTCTCCTTTATACCCTCCATATGACTTCCTCTCCCTTTTCTCCCTCTCCTTCCGCGGGCTCCATGTAAACAAACCCGTGACAGCGGTGTTATACTTGTCCTCGTATCCCCCTTTCTACCCCCATGCTGCGTAGTGTCATTCTCCTAACCGGCTACTGCGTCTGTGAGCTTGGCGGCCGCTGTGAGAGTAAAGTCCGTATTCTTAAACGTTTCTGCACCTCAGTTCGCCTGTTTCAAATACCTCTCGTAAAAGCTGCTGGGATTTTAATGGACTGTTTAGTGATTCTAGTGATAGTTTTACGCGACTCCTGCACCATTTGCCATTTTTTACAGCAAAGGAAACAGCTCAAGGACAAAAAAAAGGAAGCAATAATGAAAAAAAAAAGCCCGCTAATCACTACTATAAAAAGGGTTCAGAGGAGTGCCCGAAAATCACCCATGAGACCCGGTTAATTTTCTCTGTGGCCTTGGAAAATAGTCGTAATGGGAGCCAGAAACGTTAGAGCACATGGACATAGGAGGGTTGAGAGGCGTTTTTTTTATGGTACGAGTATTTAAAAGCCAACTGAGCTGCGCAAAGGACACAACCACCCACTCTACTTGCGACCACGAAATCCACGGTCTTCTCGCACCCCGTTTTACTTCTCCCTCTCATCTCACCTCTCCTCTCTCCCATACATGAAGGTGAAGGAAGAAAGGCTGGGTTTACTCTCTTAAAGTAACTAAATGGTAAGGAGAACGTGAGATAAGATAAGGATGAAGGAAATCGGCGAACAACGTCATGGGAATGGGTTAGGCGAGGCAGGACAGCGAACTTTACCTCGAGGAAATTTAATTATGAAAAAGTTGCCTCACACACACACACACACACACACACACACACACACACACACACACACACACACACAAGCCATTCCACTGAGTGTTTATCGTCAAGAACAGGCATTGTGACCGCCAAATGCCCCATTGTGAGAGCTGTTACTCAGGATCATCATTCACGAACGTGTGTACGTGTACGCGGCCACTTATTGAGTGATAATGGTGTTTGTGTGTGTGTGTGTGTGTGTGTGTGTGTGTGTGTGTGTGTGTGTGTGTGTGTTCTTATGTACAGATAGTTTGAGTTCTGTGTAACTTTTTTGTCAATATTCTCTTTCTATATATTGTGGTGTGTGTGTGTGTGTGTGTGTGTGTGTGTGTGTGTGTGTGTGTGTGTGTGTGTGTGTGTGTGTGTGTGTAATCGCAGCCAAGTCAAACTCTTCACCTCGGTGCTAAAAATAAAAATAAAAACATCATATTAAAATAGTTGAAAAAGATGAACTGCAAATATAAAGTAAAGAAGATCAAACCCATGTTTTTATTTCACTGCACAAATGGAAGTTTCGTAATGGGAGTCTATTTTTTTTTCTTTCAATCAAACACTTCTGCATTTAACCTTTTTCAAGTTTTTTTTTCATTCGTATTGCAGTGCTTCAGGCAGGAAAATGATTGCTTCACGAACGTCATATATTTTATACGTGGCATAATTTCTTTACACATACAAAGAAATTTACGTGTTTTTAAGCCGTGCGTGCAAATGACTGCCATCAGATTATTCTTGTAAATCGAATTGCTTCCGTAGTATGTTTAGTTTCCACGCGTTTGAAGGGAATTTCACGCCCACGTTGTAGTTTCCCTGGAGCCGCTTACCTATATATTGTTCCAGGGTGTTTTGTTTCCGTTGTTTTCATTCACCGAGATATGTTTGTCTGTCCGCCTTGAGGGGAGGAAACGAGCTGCGTGATTGAGTTATTATATTTTTATTTCTTTTTTAAATCTTCCTCCCTCCCCCTCCTCTTTCGTTTATTTGATACTCTTTTCTGTTTTATTTTTTCCTTGGTCAATTTTTCGCTTTGTTTTTATTATTCCCTTACTGTTTATTCCCCCACTTGTTTATTTAGGGATGTGTGTGTGTGTGTGTGTGTGTGTGTGTGTGTGTGTGTGTGTGTGTGTGTGTGTGTGTGTGTGTGTGTGTGTGTGTGTGTGTTTATTTGTCTTTTTCTATCTGACTATCTCTCTGGCTATCAATTCATCTATCTCTTTTACACACACACACACACACACACACGACCCCCCAATAAAGTTGATAATAATATATAAACCATTTCCATAATTTCCGGCAATAACTGTCAGCGCTCCGTCGTATTTTCCCGTGATGTGGAGTGCGGAAAAAAACTACAGCCATTTTTTTCTTCACTGCGCCCAATTTATTCCCCGTGTATCTCTGTCCGGCGCTGTCTATCTATGGAACTATCTATGGGCGCTATTAAAATATGTCCCTTTCTCTTTTATTTCCATTCGGTCTGGCTCTCCGTCCCTTCCCACTCCCTCCCTCATTCAGTTTTATATATATTTTTTTTCGTATGTGTGAATCGCATGTACGCACGTTGTAATGTTCGTAGATCCTCACATTCACGTATTACGGGTTCATATGTGCGTTCGAGCTATTTCGATATCTCTATTTTTATTTATTTATTTGTTTTATTCATTCATTATAGTGAGGGTACGCTATGGGAGGCTGGTATAGGTATTCATCAGGCCCATTAGCATGTTCATCCTTCATTATGCTGGGCCTTAATGGGGTGGCTTTATTGTGTGTGTGTGTGTGTGTGTGTGTGTGTGTGTGTGTGTGTGTGTGTGTGTGTGGGGGGGGGGTGCTGGCGTGGGTGTGTAAGCCTAATTCAGTTTAAATTTCGTAGGTCTGTGTGTGTGGGGGGGGGGGGTTGTGTGTAAGCCTAATTCAGTTTAAATTTCGTGAATTCGTAAAACAGTTCACATACATGAGCGGGCGGGAGAATTGCCGTAATAATTTGATATATAAAACTGTTCTCCGCGGAAATGCTATCTCTATTACCCCACCTGTTTCCTCTCTCTCTCTCTCTCTCTCTCTCTCTCTCTCTCTCTCTCTCTCTCTCTCTCTCTCTCTCTCTCTCTCTCTCTCTCTCTCTCTCTCTCTCTCTCTCTCTCTCTCTCTCTCTCTCTCTCTCTCTCTCTCTCTCTCTCGGGTTATTGGTAAAATGCTTTTTTTTTTTTTTCAATGAGACCCCAATTAGTTTTATACGACCCCTGTATTGACAAGGGAGAGGAAAAAGAGTTGGAGAGAGAAGAAGAGGAAGGATAAAAGGTAGGCAGGTGAAGTGGAGGAAAGAAAGCAGAGGGGTAGAGACGAAGGGAAGAGTAAGAGTGAAGAGGTGAAGAGAGAGGGAAGAAAACATAGAGGGGAAACAAGAAATGGTAAAAGGGTGAAAGGTAAAGAGGATGGGAAGACGACAGAGAGGTAGAAAGGAAGAGAATGATATGGGTGAGGAGGTGATGAGGAAGGAAGGGATACAGAGAGGTAGAGAGGAATGGAAGAGTATGGGTGATGAAGTGAAGGGAAAGGAAGGAAAACTGAGAGGAGGAATAGAAGGGTGAGAGGTAGAGACGTAAAGGAAAAGGCAAGAAGATAAAGAGATGGAGCTCAGTAGGTAAGGAATAGGATAGGGAAAAAAAACAGAAGAGTATTGAGGGAGGGAGGGGAGAAAGGGAGGGAGGAGGGGAAAAGGGTTACAGGGAAAACAATTGAAGGAGAGGGAGAGAGGGAGGGAGAGAAATCTGAGATGAGCCACCACAAAAGAGAGAGAGAGAGAGAGAGAGAGAGAGAGAGAGAGAGAGAGAGAGAGAGAGAGAGAGAGAGAGAGAGAGAGAGAGAGAGAGAGAGAGAGAGATTTTGTATGCATGTATGTTGGTTTTGTGCTTCTCTGTGTGTGTTTGATTGTCTGTGTGTGTGTGTGTGTGTGTGTGTGTGTGTGTGTGTGTGTGTGTGTGTGTGTGTGTGTGTGTGTGTGTGTGTGTGTGTGTTTATGTGTTTGTGCGTGCTCACAGGCGCGTGCATGCTCGTAACCACAAGTTAGTGAAACTCGGAAATTATATTCAAAAAGTTTTCTGGGATTTTTTAACTTTTTTTTTGCTTTCTGCTGTTAAATGTCCGTGTTTTTTTCTTTCTTTTTCCCTCTCTCTACCTACCTTTAACTATCTATCTATCTGTCTGTATCTATCAACCCAGCTCTTGCATTCTTTCCTTTTTTCCCCAACCCTCCATGATTTTTATTTCTGTATGTGTCCATCAATTTATACTTTATTTTTTATCGATATATTTGAACCACTTCCCTTTTCACGCCGCTCTTTTACTGTACAGATTCTTTTTCACTTTTTCTTTCTCTGGTCGTATCACTCGTTTTTTTTTATCCATATCTATACTATTTTTCATCCTTCCCTTTCCACTTTAATAATTTTCTCTACCTTTCCTCCAGCTACCCCCCTTTTCTCTCCTTCCTTCCTTCCTGCAACCTTTCCTCCATTAGCCTTCCTCTCCTTCATCCCTCTAAATTGCTTTCCCCCTCTACCTGTAACTCCAATGTCGCCGCATCTTTTCCTAATTACCACACCTTTATCCTCTATTAATTTGTAATCTCGTTATCGCTCAATCTTCCTCTAATTACTCCCGATCTTCTTCATAACTCCATCTCTCTCTCATTAGTCGGCTCCCCTTCTGCACCCTTCTGGTATCACTCCGCTCTCCTTACACCTTCACTCCCTTCCTCCTCTCCCTGCTCTCCTTCACCTCCTCTCCCCTCCTGACACCTCTTTGTATGTGTGTGTTTAAGAGAGAGATAAATGGAAAGGTAGATACAGAGAATGTGTGTGTGTGTGTGTGTGTGTGTGTGTGTGTGTGTGTGTGTGTGTGTGTGTGTGTGTGTGTGTGTGTGTGTGTGGGGGGGGCGTGTTGTGTGTGTGTGTGTGTGTGTGTGTGTGTGTGTGTGTGTGTTTATGAAGTTCACATCACTCAAGGTAACTAGAATTTCCCTCCATCAATCCATCGTCAGACTCAATCCTTTCGTGTCATGTTCACCTGCTACTGTAGAAAAATGTGCGTGTGTGTGTGTGTGTGTGAGAGAGAGAGAGAGAGAGAGAGAGAGAGAGAGAGAGAGAAAATGAGACCTGCTGCACGAGCCTTTTAACTTGGTCGAGGTGAAGAAAGGCTGGGAAGGGTGACTAAACGCCGTCCGGAAAAGGTTGTTTAAGGTTGTACTTTCCTCATTTAAGTCGCGGGGAAATGGTCCAACTTCGCTCATTAGTAGGAGTTAAAATGTAACTGCACTTGGGGGGGGGGGTAGAGGAGGGGGGAAAAGGGGAGGTAGGCAGGTGTGTGTATATGTAGTCACCTTCTGTACGCGGCAGGTGAGTCTACTTTTTTTTTACCTACGATTTGGATTTAATTGTTTTTTTCATTACTTTTTTTCAGTTCGGCCCCATCGCAGGAGAGTTATAGAGGTTAGTGATCGGCTGACTATCCTAGTCTAGTGTTTTCCTTTTTTCTTATTTTTTACTTTTTTATATGAGCTTTTTGACATATGGGAAAGAAAAATTAAATCAAAACACGTACGTATCAGGTTAATATCACAGCGTTTTATCATACTATCCTTTTTTTCCTAACTCAGTGTGCATTTAAAGAGCAAAAAAAAATTCCATTGCAGTTTAATATTATGGCACATTTAATACTATTCGTTATTCGGTATGTATGCATTGTACCAAGAGGAAATAAAAGTTATGCTCTGATTGAAAGGGATTAATTCGAACACGATAAAATAATTACCAATGGAGTCTCGTCATTTAAAGTTTTGGATAATGATATGCGGAGAGTAGTTGGCGGGGTGGCTTAATTCCAGTGATTTCAGGTCCTATTTCACACAGCATACAAATGAGCTGGTGTTCTTAGAGGGAAGGAGGAAGAGGAGGAGGAGGAGGAGGAGCAGGTGCAGACGCTGGTGGAAGTTGAGGAAGAAAAAGAAGTTGATAGAGGACGGAATGCGGGATTAGGCGGGAGAGAGAAACACGGGGGGAATATATCTGTGTGTTCTCATGCCAGTGAACAACGTAATGGAGTTTCAAGACGTGGGAGAAAAGGAGGTCAAGGAGGAATAGGCGTAGGAATAAGTATGGCAGTAACAGTGTTCAGATAAATGAGGAGATGGAATGAAAAGGATAACTAGAATAAGAATAGGAGATCGCGGGTTGAGTAGAACATCTTGAGCGATATCAGTAAGGAAAAGATATTGAAGAGAGAATGAGAAAGAAAAGCAGGTGTCGGAGGAATAAGTGTAAGAGTATAAGTATGACAGTAACAGTGATCAGATAATCAATGAGATAAAAAGGAAAATATATGAGAAATAGACGAAATATGAAGGAGTTTGAAGACGTAGGGTTGAGAAAAACGGATTGAAGGATATTAGTGAGAGGAAATTAAATATGGAAGAGAGACTGAGTAAGAAATGGAGATGTAGGAGAAAAATATAAGATTAACTGTTCGAATAAGAGAAGACAAATGATGAAAAGGAGATTGGAGACCCAGGGTTACGAAGAACCGCTTGAACATTTCAGTGAGAGAAAACGAAATATAAAGGAGAACTGTAAGATTGACAACAAACATGAGCGATATGAGAAAACGGGAGATCAGTTGCATTCCATCCCGCTGCACTTCGATTTGATAGAAATTTCATTTAGGTTCTTTTTCCGTGAATGTGGACGGCGGAGCGCTGAAAAATAGAAAGGGGTAAGACACGTGCCTGTTGCCCACGCCGTAAGGAGCCAGAAGGGGAGTTTGAAAACGTCCTGTTATTTCCTCTTTTTCACGTATGTTGACTGACTTGAGGCAGAAAACAAGGAGAGGGAGGAAAGAGTCTGCTATTTTGTTCCTGGAAATGGACGGGAACGGAATCTTATTGTCAAGTGATTTCGATTCCTTGCATTTTTTTTAACAGCAACGGATGTAACTCAAGGGCAGAAAACAAAAACATCAACAAAAAGGCCCGCTATATGCTGCCTCGCCAATGGAAAAAGAACGAGAAGTCAATTTCGAACGGAGAGGTGTTTTGATATACTCCTGTGGTCATTTAAATATTTCCCTCTCTCTGGAAACCTTGGAATTACCCGGCGAAAAAGGTGCCCAGATAGAGGAACGGATCCAATACAAGGTAAAGGGAAAGGGGAAACTATACTGAATACAAATGAATACACGGAAACCTTTCTGTGCTCTCTACTAACCAACGCTGAATGTCAAAGCCTTCTCGGGTCCATTGAGTCGATCGTACTTATTACCTTCATACCTTTTACTCGCGGCGCGACGGAAAGCTTGATGGCGCTGTCTGTCTAGTTTCCAACGACTCGCTTTGACGGGGAAAAAGTCGCTGAACTCTTGACGGTTATCGAAGGGAATATCAATGAACCGTGCGTCATTTCTTTTAACACACACACACACACACACACACACACACACACACACACACACACACACACACATACACATCCTTCCCTCCCTACTTCCCTCCCTCCCTCCTTTCCCATCCTCTCCGTCCCTTCTTTCCTTTCATGGTTTCCCTCCTCGTTCTCTCTCTCTCTCTCCATCTTCCAACTCTCTTTCTCTCTCCCTCTCTTTCTCTCGCTGTCCATTTCTTTCACCATAAAATGCAAATAGGAAGAACTGCGTGGCCATAAAATAAGTGAAGAGAAAAATTGAGGGCGCTTTCCAATTCGTTTTTAAATGAGAGAGAGAGAGAGAGAGAGAGAGAGAGAGAGAGAGAGAGAGAGAGAGAGAGAGAGAGAGAGAGAGAGAGAGAGAGAGAGAGAGAGAGAGTAGCAAAGGAGTTATATCGTGCCAATGTGTAATTAAGTCAGCGTCTAAACTCTATCATATAATCAGGAAGGCAATATAATGATGGCAGTCCAAGGAGAAATTATTACATCGCTTCGGAGGGACGCCATGGTTATTATTATTATTATTATTATTATTATTATTATTATTATTATTATTATTATTATTATTATTATTATTATTATTATTATCATCATCATCATCATAGAGAGATAGAGAGATTGATAGATAGATAGTAGTTGTTGCAGTAGTGATAGTAGTAGTAGTAGTAGTAGTAGTAGTAGTAATAGTAGTAGTTGTAGCATTGTTGTTATTGCCATTTTATTACTACTATTTTTTCTTATTTTTTATTGCTATTTTGTCACTTTTTAACTGCTATTACGCCTACTTTTACTACTCCCGCTACTGTTGTTAGGTACCTCTACCACTACTATTACTATAACTACCCTCCTTTACTGCTAATATATTTTTTTCTCTCCCCATATTATACGCCATTAACATATTCATAAGCATCACATATTTACACCTTAGAAACAGTCCTCGTAGTCTCCACCTCTACATCCACCCCTCCTTCCATCCTTCCCTCCGCTCCACTTTCACACTAGTTAAGCGCGTCCCTCCTGAAATTAAATGTCACTGTCAATGCCCCTCTATGGTGTTGTCATCCCGCCTGCACACTCTATCTTCCTTTTATTCTACACGACTTTCATCGACTCAATTTATTCCATTTTACCCGAACCCTTCTTTCCTCTTCCTCACTTGCCCAACTCCAACGCTCTCTAACCCTTTTGCATGTTATATATTTCTCCCTGTGTCTCAATTCCTCCGTTAGTCGTATCGCAACAGCCATAACGCAATGCTTCGCCTATTGTGTATGTAAGTTTTTTCTTCGTCTCGTGTTCTGTATCGACAGGGGAAACCTGTAATGGGAGACGAAAAAGAGGGAGATAAAGCAGGAATGGATCACGGAAGTCTGGAAATGTAAAAGTTTATTGATGCTTGTCGACGTGAGTGGGAAATAGGAGCGTGAAGGGTCAGGAAAACGTTGCTAATTGGACAAGGCCGGCGGGTCATGAGGAGGAGTGGGACGTTGTGAAATTCGTGGCGAGTGAATGTTGTTGATGTTGAAATGTATCGGTGTGGAAATAGCGTGGCCGTGTTGTGTGTTGATAAGGATTGTGTGTGTATGTTTGTTTGTTTTTGTGTGTGTGTGTGTGTGTGTGTGTGTGTGTGTGTGTGTGTGTGTGTGTGTGTGTGTGTGTGTGTGTGTGTATTATTTTTTCCCTCATTGTTCTACTTCCTGTTCCTGTACACACACACACACACACACACACACACACACACACACACACACACACACACACGTCGGATCACATCACATCACGATAAAATAACATGACAAAGGAAGTTCTAACCGCACATGATTCACGGATCGATGAAAAAAAAAATGTATGTATGGAACTCCCGATATATTTGTTTGTATTTTTTTTTCCTGTTTTTCATCTTTGTTGTGGAAATATTGGTTGTGAGTTTTATTGGACTGAAACTGCGTAGTGTTATTTATCTTTACGTTTTTTGATCCATTGCTTTCAGCGTTCATTTATCTGAGTTTCACATTTCATTTTTAGGCGAATCTACACTATATCTCAATTATTTTTGCAGCTCTTCTCTCTCTCTCTCTCTCTCTCTCTCTCTCTCTCTCTCTCTCTCTCTCTCTAAAAATACCTCCTTGATTTATGGATGCGCTCTGAATGTTCTCTCTCCTGCTTGGCTTCACTTATATCAGGCTTCCCTTCCCTTCCTTCCTTTCCTTTCCGTTCCGTTCCCTTCCCTTCCCCTACTCTTCCCTCTCCTTCCCTTCCCTTTCTTTCTTTTCCCGTATTTTCCCTTCACATTACGTCCCTTCTCTTCCCTCTCCTCTTCCGTTCGCCCTTCCCCTCCCCTTCCCTTCCCTTTCCTTCCCTTCCCTTCCCTTCCCTTCCTTGACCTTTCTCTTTTCATCTATCTGTTTATCAGTCAATCTTTCTATATATCTATCTATATTGGCTCATTTCTCGGGAAGCCTCAAACTCACCTTCACCTTCATCTCAAATATCAATTAAAACCTGGGCCCAGAACGTAATGCCTCGAGATGGACAGGTGATTGAAGGGAGGGATGCGGGGGCGCTGGTGAACGCTTCGTCTCTCTTATCTTCCTTCATTGGCTTTTTATTCATGCCGTTCGTAACTGTTCTGTACCGTGGAAGAGAGATAGATGGATAGACACATAGATAGAGGGAGAGTAGCAGCAGTAGTAGCAGTAGTAGTTGTAGTAGGAGTAGTAGTAGTAGTAGTGGTAGTTGTAGGAGGAGGAGGAGGAGGCACCCACCAAACCCAACCCAACCCACCCACCACATCCTTCATAACGCATCAACCCCGAGCTCGTCCGTCCCGCCAACCCTCGAAGGGGCGTAGGAGGATATACAAAGACGCCGCAGGGGGAGGGGACGCTCCAGGGCCGCCTCAGGAATAAATATGAAGACCATGAATAAATTATGTCTCTGAAAAGAAAATGAGAGATAGTGACCCGACGCTCATTAAAGGATGCTGAGTTTGGAATGAGGAAACTGAGGCGTGCGTGCGAGGACGTGTGTGGGTGGGGGGGGGGTACAGGAGGGGTGATGATGATTATTAGGGCGGTCTGTCTTGGCGCCGCAACTTTGGGGTCATTTGGCGCCGAATCTAATACAAATTAATTATCTTATAAAAAAATATATCAGCTTAAAATTAAAAACGTGATAAAACCAACACTGATAAAACTATATAAAACCAGTTGAAAATTAAACCGTGATAAAATACAACTATAAAAGGCCAATAAAAACTACAGGAGGTTGAGGACGCGTAGAGGAGGCGTTGTGTGTGTGTGTGGGAAGAGGGGTGTTGTGTGTGGGGAAGGGAGGAGGTGTTGTATGTGGATGGAACGATTGGGAGGGAAAGAAAAAGAGGCGTTATTGATGGGAAGAGATCGAGAGCCAATATTATAGCTGAATAAACGTCAGATGTATCGCCTCGCAGATTTATTAAGCGGCATACTGCAATGATACAAACAATCTAGGAGCCAAAACTAATCTACTGGAATTAAAAGATACGTAAAGAAACCAATGGATGTGCTTATTAATTGTATTTCATTGGTATTATGATTTCGGGCGTTGGCTCTGTAAAAAATACGTATGTGTGCCTTGGATGTCTCGCAGCAATACGGAGCGTGAAATGGCGGTTGTTTTGTATTGACTGATCCAAGAGGAGGAGAAAGAGGAGGTACTGGTGGTGGTGGTGGTTGTGGTAATAATAGTGGTTGTTGTGATGGTAATAGTGTGAACCCTGGGTGTTGGAGCGATAGCGGTTTTTTTTTTTTTTTTTTTTTTTTTTTTTTTTTTTTTTTACCTACTCCTTAGCAGCGTTACCAGATTATCGTACTCCTTAGCGTTTTTCATTGTACCTACTCATTAGCAGCGTTACCAGATTATCGTACTCCTTATCGTTTTTCATTGTACCTACTCTTTAGCAGCGTTACCAGATTATCTTACTCTCGAGCAGATTATCGTACTCCTTAGCAGATTCCCGTACTCCTTAGCAGCGTTACCAAATGATCGTACTCAGAACATCGTATTTTCCTGTTTATGACCCTTAACAATTCCAGAAAAAAACATCGAAAATTAACCATTTGAACAGTAATTGTAAATGCGAATCGTTATCAGTGTAGGTGCGACAGTTTTGGGCCTCAAGCAGACGAAAAAATATGCCTAGTACGACAATCTGGTAACACTGCTCCTTTTGGCCGTATTCCTAAACACCTCGGCGTCCAAGTCCACATATTTGACCAGGCTTCCGTAGGCGTTTTGGGCACTTCCAGGGATAGTTTAATGACCCTGGTGGTAGTCTGACCCTTCTTCTGTATCATGAACGTGAAAAAACACTCGTGAAAACCCTATTAATCACCTTTTTGGACTTTGGAGATAGTCGATGTGAGAGGCGCTAGGGTCTGAGAAATGTACCTTAGTCCTAAATAATACTGACCTTGTTGATGGCTGAGATTTACTGTGTTCTCTTTTCAAGGACACAAAGACCTTATATGCTTGTGCGTCCAAGGTGAATTGATTGCCTGATATGTGAGAATTGTGTGTTGTGGAAGCGTGTGTGTTTTCTGTCAGCATGGCGTCATGGTCCCTAACTCGTCCTCCTCCTCGTCCTCGCTGCATATTCCGTCGTGTAAGACTCACCTGTAATTTCGGATCCTGGTTTGCATTGATTTCGCTTCTTCGTCATTCTTGGGTATTCCAGTTTCCTCGCGTTTTTCACTTTTCTCTATAGCGTCAGTGATTACCTCTTCTAAGACTCACCTGTAATTTCGGATCCTGGTTTGCATTGATTTCGCTTCTTCGTCATTCTTAGGTATTCCAGTTTCCTCGCGTTTTTCACTTTTCTCTATAGCGTCAGTGATTACTTCTCCACCTGATTCTCCTGTTTTTTTTCCCTTCGGTTGGTGCTCATCAAGGTGACTAACGGTTACCTATATTTTCCAGCTCATTAATTATTCATCCCGCAGATTTTCGTCACGGGAGGGATATTCTGCGGAAGGAGCTCATATTTTCTCTTTTGTTCTTCTTCAGTAGGAGGATTGAGAGCCGCTGGTGCGTAAGTGATTGGTTCTTTGAGGGCTGATGGGGAGTTTGTGATTGGATGAAGACTGGCGTCGAGTGGAACCCTGTTGTCTTGGGACGCAGTGACGGGGACGCTGAGATACCGGGTTAATGAGAGTTCTGATTGCATTACGTATTTATTTATGTGTTTGTGTGTCTTTATTTCATGTAGAGTCTGTATCAGGGCAAGGTACAGAGGAAGTCACAGGAATCAGAGTCATTGGTGGAGTGTCAGTGCTCGCAAAGTCTGGTGGTTAGGTGTTTTCAGAGTACAACTTTTGAGTCATTGTATTCGTTCCTGCATCTATTCCGAGGTACAAATCCGCGTCGTCTGGGCTGCGCTTAATGTTTCCTGCGCCGCATTGTGTCACCAGCCGTTGTGTCCGGAGTGTTGGGCTCGGCCGCCGCCCCCGCCCCCTACACGCCCGCCGCCCCTCAACAAACGCAAAGTTAGGGTTCCGGGAAGAGTTATGTGAACGTGTTTATTTAAAAAGTGGCTGCGTTGGGACGTAATTTGTGCTTCACTTCCAATATATTGTCGAAACGGGAATAAATTGGAAGTGTGTTTTTCGCGCTCCCTTTACTTTTATGCATGTCCTTTTTTGTAACACATAAAATCATTTTAATGCATAAATAATTGTCTAATGTAGTGTTTCACGGTATGAATCACAAGTTCTCGAAACCATAATCTTAGAGTTCTCACACACTGGTCGCTATATTTTGTTTCCTGAGCCTACTGTATGTCTATCTGCCTTAGTGCCTGGTTTCCGTACGTGTTTATTTGCTGATGTGTCCATATACCGTATTAATTAAATTTTGTGTCCAAGTACAATAACGTTTCAGTTATGGTGGTTAGGGCAGGGTAACGGAGTATGGTAGTGGTATACATGACCAAACAAATCATGTTGATAATAATGAAGGCGATGATGAAGTGATTGTAGTGGACGATATACAGCAATTAAGAAACGCAAGCTATTATTGGCACGTACCTGACTTGGGGAGTGAAGCGCCCCGGGCCCTGCCACGCGGGATGAGTTAATCTCACCCTCACATTGCCATCAGCACGCTAATAAAATGCATCGATTCATTCCGCCTGTCAGGACCACTTAAGGGAACAACTCCATCAAGGGGTGGCGGGGCGAGCAGCGAGCCGGGACAATGCTGGAGTACTCTCTGCTTCTTCATACAACGGAGGGAACGTTTCTCAAGGTCGTAATTTGTGTCTCAAGAGTCGTAGCTCAAAACTTTTCGCTCTTAAACTCTCAGTTGGTTACTTTCGGGCGAGTGTCCCCTTTGTCGTCAACCCGAATTTATAGCTATTGCCCTTTTTGTGGTCCCCGTGGCGTAGAGGAAAGGATCTTGGGTCTTTCCTGCGTGAGGGACGGGTGGGTAATACCTCATGTGGCACAGGGTCAAAGAGTCTGCGGTGGAGGTGCTGTCTGTTACGTCTTTGTTTCACTTCGCGGGTTGAAGGGTCAGGAGTGAAAGACTACCTCTCGTCATTTCTCCGCTACACTGTACCTCATCTATTTTAATTGTCTCCCTGCAGGACGACTGTTTCAAGCTTCGAGGTGATGAGAGCCAGTGCGGAGGCTATTTTCCAAGTCCTGCTTCGTCGCTGGACTCATGCAGTTCATTCTCTGCTAATTGTTTCCCAGTGAAGGACGAACAGCCAGCCTTCTTGGTTTCGACAAGCAGAACATTCTTGACTCAGCTGCTCGGAGTGTTGTGTTTGTAACTTTCACGAATTTAATATTTCACTCATTCACGTGTTCATGTTGTCATTTCCTCGGCAACATCCATTCCCGACAATATTTACACTCTGAGAAAAACTCCGCGCTGAGACCCAATCAACTGAGTACAACACCAGGCAGTGCACATACTTGTAACGCCGTCGTTTTCTCGGTAAATCGATCAACATTTTCTTGCTGAGAAGAGAACTTTTTGCTTTAGCATATTCCAAGTAATATTACAACACTATTGTTAAAATTTCCCGGAGGGCTTTTGTTGACAGGGGAGTGAGATGCTTGAATTGTGCTTCACTCCTTTCCTCTGAACTCCATTGTGTAAGTGAAACCATCTACCCCGAGCCCGTGGATTACTGAAACGTTGCGAGGCGGCCTCTTTTTTTTTTCTTTTTTTTTCAATTTATTTATTATTATTATTATTATTATTATTATTATTTTTATTATTATTATTATTATTATTATTATTATTATTATTATTATTATTATTATTATTATTATTATTATTATTATTATTATTATTATTATTATTATTATTTTGTGTGTGTGTTACTCGGTTTGCCTTATATCAGTCTCTCGGAATGGGGAGTGAACGCTTCTGTTTTTTTCATGTGTTAGTGGGGGGGGGGGGGTTGTGTGTGTGTGTGTGTGTGTTTGTGTGTGTGTGTTGAATGCAACAAGAAACATTTGTCGTGTCCGCTCAGCGGGGATTGGAAGTTTTCTTTCCCAGAGCCATTTCACTTTTATTTCTAAAGAGTTTGCAATTCCTGGTGAGGCGACTGTTGTTGGTGCCTCAGATGTGTCCGGTGGCGTGTGTGTGTGTGAGTGTGTGTGTGTGTGTGTGTGTGTGTGTGTGTGTGTGTGTGTGTGTGTGTGTGTGTGACTTGACGACTCTAGGCTTTATCATTGTGTCCTTCTGTCTGTATGTCAGTGCTGAAGTAGTCCGGTGACTCTATAGGTGTTTCCTGCCTCTGTGTCTGTGTGTCTGTGCTTGAGTAGTATGGCAACTTTATATGTATTTGCTGCCTCTGTGTCTGTGTGTGTGTCTGTTCAGGCTGATTAGCACCATTACTCGTCCGTCGACAATTTCCTCACTCACACTTATTGACTGACAGGAAGCAAATTGCATTAATCAGTGAGCTAACATTTCCACATTTATTCGATCATTTATCATTTTTACATACGAAATGTGTAACCTTGTGCTGGATAGTGTCATGTTATAGTGTGAAAATTTTACGACAAAACCCAACCTTACCTAAGAAATTCTCGAACAGTTTTCATACGTCTTCACACGAAAAAACTCATCTATGCTTCATCTTTTCTATCCTGCCCTTCATCTATTCTATCCTGTCCTCATTTATTCTATCCTGTCTTCATATATTCTATCCTGTCCTACCACACGTAGATTACTAGTAGTAGCGGTAGTAAACAGACACCCTCGCCATAGACCGCCAGGTCTTCTGGTGTCTGTTCTTCCTCTGTATTCTTCCTATGTATATGTATTCTTACTAAATGAGACTTTCAATATATCAAAGTGAAGGCTTTCTTCCTTAATTTATGCTTTAGGTTTCTGGATAGCATGTGTTTAAAAATTCCCAAAACTTAACCTAACCTTACCTAACGAAACCCCGAACAGTTACTGTACGTCTTGACTCAGAAAAATCATATATTTTTTTTACTAAATGAGACTTTCTATATTACATAACGAGGTCTTCCTTTGTCACTTTATGCCATAATTTGTCGCCTATCATGTGTCTGAAAAATCTCTAATCTCAACCTAACCTAACAAAGCCCCGAACAGTTATTATACGTCTTTACTCAGAAAAATCACATATGTTTCCTCAGTAGTGAGACTTTTTATATGACAATGGGAGGTCTGTCTAGGTTAATTTATGGTATAAGTTTCTGGCTATCTAGTGTTTGAAGATACACTAAACTTACCCTAACCTAACAATACCACGAACTGTTACCATATATACGTCTCGACTCAGAAAAAATATATACATGCTTCCTTATTAATGAGACTTTCTATATAACACACTAAAGTCTTTCTTTGATGATTTTTACCTTACGTTGCTGGTAGCCATGTACATGAAGATACTCTAAACTTAACCTAACCTAACCTAACCAAGTTACAGTATTTAATCTCTCCGAAAGAAACTGCAACAACAATGAATAATTTTCAGGTTAAAGCTCGACAAACAAAAGTATTACGGTTGCCGTTGGAGAAGAGGTCAGATATCTATTATATTACCCAGAACTTGACGTCAGCACGCGGATATTGAGTATGAGATATTGAAATTCGAGAGATGAAAAATACAATGAAATTACAATAGACTTCACCAGATCAAGATTGCAGATAAAAACATTTCTCTCAATAATCTGGGTTTGCGTTGAAAGGTGGAAACATACCCAACACGGAACAGAAGTATGCACTAAAATTACGAAGACATTGAAGATAATTTTGCTTTTAATCTTATACGACGTGGACCATGAGAGGAATGCTGTTAAGGAGAAATAGATGTTTTAGAAGGTACTCTTCCTCAACACGTATCCGAGAGAGAGAGAGGCTGACTGACAGAAAGAATGACAAAAAGCCACATGAACAGATTAGAAGGAAGGACAAACAATAATGAAAGAAGGAAAGGATGGAAGGAAGAAAATTTAGAAAGAAAGAAAGGAAGAAAGTTATAAAAGAAATAAAAAATGAATGATGAAAGGAGCAGAAGTACGTACCAAAATTACGGTGATAATGACTAGAGTTTTGCAGTTATTGAATCGTATAAGGCGTGGACCATGAGAGGAAGGCATTTCAAGAGAATTAGTCGGCACTTACCATGGCACTATTGCAGCACGTATGAGAGGTTTAGAAATATACCCAACAAGGAACAAAAGTAGACGCTGAAATTACGAAGATAACGACGAGAATTTTGCTGTTAGGTAATCTTATACGGCGTGAATCATGAGAGGAGTGCTGTTAAAGACTCTATTGCTACATGTATCAAGAGTTCCTACTGAGCCATAGCACAGAGGAGAGGTCAAGTAGCTAATTTCAATGCGTGCCGCCTTTATAGTTTCTTTGATCAATTTCCCAGCAACATTTTTCCCTTCTACCGTCTTTTATTTTTTTACTATTTTTTTTAGCCTTCGTTTTACATTCTCCCTAAAACCTAACTTTCCTCCTTGAACCGTTTTCCTTCTTTTTCCTTCCCTCATTTTTCTCTCCGTCTCCCTGTCTTAGTCGTATGTTCCGTCCCTGTTTACTCTCTCTCTCTCTCTCTCTCTCTCTCTCTCTCTCTCTCTCTCTCTCTCTCTCGCTGTCGCTCTCTTTCTCATTTCTTTGATGTCTTGCGAAAGTAAGAGGAAAGGAACTTGCTTCTCTTCTCCTCCTCCTCCTCCTCCTCCTCCTGGTTCTCCTATGCTTCTCCTCCTCCCCTTCTTCCTTCATTACTTCCTCCTGCCTTTACTCACTCTTTTACTTCTTTTTTCAGTACTATGTTTTCTTTTTTTATCTTTTTCCTTTACTCTCCTCGGCCTTTTTTTCATTCCTTTGTCCCTCTCCTTCCTCCCTGCCTCCCATCCTTCCTCTCGCTCTGCCATCATTTTCGGCCATTTTCTCGTTAGCTCTGTTCCTCTGTTTCTTTTCCTTTGTATAATAACATTTTTCTCGAGTAATTTTCTCTTTCCTTGTACGTTTTCTTGTCGGTTCTCTGGGCGTTGTCTCTTTCAAGTGTAATTTTTTGGGGGGGTGGGTGGGGGGGTGGGGGGGGTCGGTGCACATTTCTTTTTCTTTTTTTCTTCTGTCTTTTCTTGGGTCTCTCGTTTTTTAATCTTTCTTTTTTTAATTACGTGTTTTTTTTGTCGTTTCAGTGTATTTTTTCTTTCTATTTTTCACGGCTCCGTTTTTTCTTTCTTTCTTTTTAAATCCTTTGCATCTTTCAATTAATTTTTGTTGTTTTCTCCTTCATTCCTTTTTTTTACTCTCCTTTTTTTCCTTCCAATTTTTTATCCCTTTCTCTTTCTTCCTTTATTTCTTTCTTCCTTCGTTCAGTCACTCATGCTTTCCTTTTTTCACTTTCTTTTCCTTTCCTTCCATTCCTTCCTTCCTGGCTTTTCCCTTCTTATTTCTTCTCTTTTTGATTGTTTTTTGTCGTATGAGTGAGTTCAAATTCAGTAGCAGTCAATATTTTCATTCTCTCTCTCTCTCTCTCTCTCTCTCTCTCTCTCTCTCTCTCTCTCTCTCAGATAAGGTAGGGAAATAATTCTATGTAAGGAGCACGTCTCGCTTTATATTACAGAGTGTTCCCTCTTGGAAGGCCGTAACCCCGTTTTCTTTACACTTTACAGCGCTCCTTCCCCCTCCGACCCGCTCCAAAGAAAATGGGAGAAAAGGCTCAATTTAGGAAAAGGAAAACGATACACAACGAGAGAGAGAGAGAGAGAGAGAGAGAGAGAGAGAGTATAAGCCACATGAACAGATTCGAAGAAAGGACAAACAATAATGAAAGAAGGAAAGGAAGACGGGAATGAAGGAAGGAAGTAAGAAAAGAAATAAAAAAAAAAGGATGTTGAAATTGAATAAAAAAAAATAAAGCGAGAAAAGTAATAGAAGGAATATTTTGAACATTTAACATTCCTTGAACTTATGTATGATAATGTATTGTAATAAGGCGAGTCAGCACACCCAGGCAGATTTTATTTCCTTTCTGCCTCCTTCAGTCTTCCTCCGTTTTGTTCCTCGTGTTTTCTATCTGCATATCTTCTACGTTCCTCGCCCTTTCATCCTTCCTTTCCTTTCTTTTTTTATTCCCTCCTCTTCCTCCCATCCTCCGTCCCTCCTTCACTGCCTACCTGCCTGCCTTCCATCCTCCACCTACTCCACTCTACTCCATTTTTTTCCTCCCTCTCTCATGCTCTCACCCTCCCACTTCTCTCTCACTCCTATACTCGTGTCTTTTTTCACTCACTTTTTCACGCACCCACTCACTTTCGCCCCATCTCTATCTCTGTGTATCTATCCATCTTTCTTTATCTATCTATCTATCTATCTACTCGCTTCTACTCCCGGGAAGGCTAATGAAAAGAAAAGGTCAATGAAAAAAAAACTCCTCAAAAAACTTGTCTCGATTGGGTATCTAAGTCTTTCGCCGCTACTCCCGAGAGGGCGAATAAAAAAAAAAGTCATAACGAAAAAAAAAAAAAACTTAAAAAACTTGGCTTCATTGGGTACCTAAGAGCAACGTAAAGGATGAGAGTATTACTTGTCCATCTCCAAATATAGCTTGTCAGACTCGTATCTCTCTTTTTTTTTTTGTGTGTGTAATCCCTTCACTCCCTCCGGCCTCCTCTCTTTCCTAAATTCTGAGTTTGAGTTTTTTTTCATCTTTTTTTTTCTCTTCTGGTTCTCCTTGTCCAAGTTTAGTGTTATTTTTTCCTCTTTGTTTATGTTTTCTCGTCCTCTTTATTGTATTATTTTCCCCTCCACCTCCTCCTCGTCGTCGTTGTCCTTCTTCTCCTTTTCCTCCTCCTCCTCTTCCTCCTCAATGTTTTCCTCCCCACCCTCCGCTACTCCTCGTCGTCCTCCTCCTTTTCCTCCCCCTGCTTTACTCCCTCTTAAAAACAGTTGATTAGATTTCATTGATTGATGGATTGTGTATCTGTTTGTTTTTACTGAGTGTATTTTGCTCGGAAAAATAATTAAAAACTAATTTCTTCTCTTCTGTGTGTGTATGTGTGTGTGTTTGTGTGTGTGTGTGTGTGTGTGTGTGTGTGTGTGTGTGTGTGTGTGTGTGTGTGTGTTTTCTCCTTCCTGTCTCGTTTTTCTCATTCGTGTTCTTTTTAGTGGTGTGTTTTTTTTCAGCCGACGGCGGTTTTCACTTCTCGGATTTTTTTGCTGTGCTTTCCTCTGAGTTTTATCGTGCAAGAATTTCCGAATATGTCTTGTTTCACCCGTATTTTCAGCGGATAGACTGCTGAACGTTATCCCCCTCCCCTACCCCCCCAAAAAAATTATGTATGTGTCGTTAGTATTTTTGTTGTTTCTATTCGTGTTTCTTTCCGCCTTGTTACATGTCTCTGTCTTTAGGGAAGATATCCCAAACATGGTCTACATCCCTGCGCTCCGTCGGCCTTCACTATGTACACCTGTGTGACCTGCGGCTGCCTGGGCTCCCGCAGCTCATATTCCTTCATTACTTACACCTGTGTGACATGCGACTGCCTGGCCTTCCGCAGCTCTTTTATTATGGTGATCAGAGTTCGGCTCCCCGGGGCGCTGTTTGACCTCCTTGTTACATCATACATGCAGTCACTGGCGCTCCCTAATGAGCCCCGAGAGACATACGAGAATTCTTTGTTCCTTACACTGAGCATTTCTCATTTACTCGCTCTGTGCTGTCGGTAAAATTAACGAAACTGGACGGTCTAATAAATATTAATAATGAAATATAACTGAATAACTTTTTACTTTTTTTCCACTGTCAACATCTGCCAAGTCATATATACCATTCAAAAATATATATATTATTTTTCCTGCATGAACTCGGCGCTTCCTTTTTTTGTGTGTGTCCAAGCTATTTAAGAGAACTCTCTGTGAACTGTGCGCCCTGTGTGAAAATGTGTTTTCAATTTCGTGCGTTTCGGTGTTCTTCGTTAATTTTGAACATTGACCTTTGTTACGACCAATTGCGTCTCCAGCCAAGTATAGTCTCGCCTTTGTACACACACACACACACACACACACACACACACACACACACACACACACACACCTTGCGAATGCTCAGTATCAACCAGTTCACCCGCCAAAAGGAAAAAAAAAACATGAACAAGAATAGAAACCAACCACCGACCCGTTTTCTTTGCTAACGTCACTGCGCTCATACGGCCTGGAGCCAAGTAATTTATAACCTTCCCCCCATCCCTTACACACGACAGCACGCCTTGAAAGTTATTGGCGCGACATACAACCGAAACTTAGCATCGCATGGGGATCTCTATAATGCCATGAGAATTACAGCCGCCAGGTGAGTGCACAGAAGCGTGATTGGACAGGTGAGTACGACGAGGGACACTGGTATGCTTATAATCGTTACAGGTGAGACAGGTGGAACTTAACTTTACCAGGCGATGTTTGAGAATGAAAATAATAACCATGATAATGTCTTGCAATGTTTCCTGACTAGCTGACTGATTGAATACATGATTGACTGACTGATTAACTGACTGACTGACTGAATAACTGACTGACTAACTGACTGACCAACTAACTGGATGACTAACTAGCTGACTGACTGACGGACTGAATCTCTCTCTCTCTCTCTCTCTCTCTCTCAGGACAGGTGTTAGAGGTACTCATAATCACCCTAATGATGCCCAGGTGTACAGGAGCGTAAATGAGCATGAGCCAATCCGTGTCAATGTGAGTCTCAAGTGTTTGATTGTTTACCTTCAGATCAGGTAAGAAAAAATGAATCCCAGGTCTTAGGAGTCAGACGAGGCGCCCCGAGGAAGGTGTTAGCACAGGTGGGAGGCAATAAGGGGAGGGAGAAAGGTGAAAACACGATAATAGTCCCCCTCACCTGCTTATCTCTGTCCACCTCACCTGTCCACTTGGCTTCACAATCAGTCCGTGTTCCGTTTTATTCTGCCGTTGAACTAAACTCGTTTCTCTCTCTCTCTCTCTCACTTTACGTTACTACTGTAGGCATCAACCTTTAAAATAAAACAAGTAGATGAAGGTTCAGTCACGAGTCTCAAATCACATTCACAAAGCCTCTAAAAAGAATAAACTTCTACAAGAGAAAGAAAAAAAAAACTTTGTCTATATAGTTCGATCGTTCTCCCTAATCTAATTTTACTTGTTCGAGGAGTTTGCACGGCAGGCGGTATTTGGCAGTCAGCGCCCTCTTCCTTACCCAATTGGGACTTATTCTCTTCTTCTTCCTCACTGGGTCCAAAGACTTCCCTATTTTCGCCATTTTGCTCGGATTTGGAAAAGGAGCCAGAAAAAAAAAGGGTGAAGGAAAAGGGAGAGTGTTATAAGCATAAAAAGTGACATAAAAAGGTGTAGGAACTCATGCATAAGTAAAGGTGAGAGAGAGAGAGAGAGAGAGAGAGAGAGAGAGAGAGAGAGAGAGAGAGAGAGAGAGAGAGAGAGAGAGAGAGAGAGAGAGAGAGAGAGAGAGAGAGAGAGAGAGAGAGAGACCATTACTCGTTCATAAAGAGAGCGGATGAGAGGGTGAATCTAAATGTATAGCTCAGAAGGAGAGAGAAAAAAACTTGTTGATTATCAGAGTTGAAATAAATGGAAAGGGGTTCGTTTTGAGAGAGAGAGAGAGAGAGAGAGAGAGAGAGAGAGAGAGAGAGAGAGAGAGAGAGAGAGAGAGAGAGAGAGAGAGAGAGAGAGAGAGAGAGAGAGAGAGAGAGAGAGAGAGAGAGAGAGAGAGAGAGAGAGCACACACACACACACACACACACACACACACACACACACACACACACACACTCAGAAAAGTAATGGAAACCGAGAAACATGGAAGCCTTAAGTGGATGAGTCGGAAAAGAATGAGAAAGAAGAGAAGTAGAAGGAGGAGAAGGAGGGGGAGGAGGAGGAGGAGGCTGGAAACAATACAGAAAACAAATGAAAGATAAAGCAACACAAAACATGTAAGTCGCCCCTCCCGCCTGACATCTATACAGCTCTCGTTTTCTTTGGGCCTGAAACAACCACCTCATGACCCCAACAGAAAATGGAGCCCACTGTATATCAACACGGGGCCGCGGGCAAACGGAGGAGGCATAAGCGCCCTTGGGAACGCCGCGCCGAGGGGTCGAAGTGGCCAACCCCGCGCCGCGTTCACACCTCCATGCAGTGGCCGGGCAAACGGGAAGCCAATTCTTGAAAGTATTTTTGCCCTGGAGCCAATATGTGGGGAATCTCTCTCTCTCTCTCTCTCTCTTCATTGTTCTAAGCGTGGTAACTCCTTTATGTCTGTATCCTGCAAGCCATTATGCAAAAAAATCTTGTTTACGAAATTCAGGTTCTCTCTTTCCCTCCCTCCTTCTCTTCCTCCCTCCCACCCCATCCATCCTCTGCCCCCTCTGTTCTCCCCTGAATCGACGGTAATCAGTGGGCAATAAGGCAACGCAAACCAGGGAGGGAGGAAGGAAAGGAAGAAGGGAGAAAGACGAGGGAGGGAGAAAGGAGCGTAGCCGGCATAAAGAAAAGAAGCTAAAATAGAAAGGAATGAAAGGGAGGAGGAACGAAGATATAGGGATGCAGGAAGGGAAGATGAGAGAGAGAGAGAGAGAGAGAGAGAGAGAGAGAGAGAGAGAGAGAGAGAGAGAGAGAGAGAGAGAGAGAGAGAGAGAGAGAGAGAGAGAGAGAGAGAGAGAGAGAGAGAGAGAGAGAGAGAGAGAGAGAAGCATTATCTGCCAGGGACTGATCTTTATAGATGTTTTCGCCCCAGAGGCCAAAACATGCTAACGTGGATAGAGAGAGAGAGAGAGAGAGAGAGAGAGAGAGAGAGAGAGAGAGAGAGAGAGAGAGAGAGAGAGAGAGAGAGAGAGAGAGAGAGAGAGAGAGAGAGAGAGAGAGAGGCAAATTGACAGATTGGCTTATAAATATGGGCAAGGAAAACCATATAAGTAGCTGTAACATGGAGGTTTTCTACTTCTACTACTACTACTACTACTACTACTACTACTACTATTACTACTACTACTACTACTACTACTACTACTACTACTGTTACCCCCCCACACACTTCCACCACCACCACCACCAAACACAATGCCTCTCATCAATAACACAAAGATATCACAACACGACGAAATAACGACAGGAAACGGCGACATCCTGCCTCAACTTTCTCTCGATCCATCCGTCTTTCTTTCTCCGCTGGTACATTTGTCTTTCGTATTGGGGGGGAAAATAGATGTATCGTTTGTTGTTAATTTTTTCCTCACTTGCGTCTTCCGCCTGTGAAATTTATGATGGCAGCGGAGAAAAGTGAGTGACGGACTGAGTGAGTGAGAAGAGGAGGGTGATGTTGAATGTTTGAGTGAGTTTGTGACTGAGCGATTGAGTGACTAAGTTAGCGACTGAATGATTGAGTGAATGAGTTTGTGAATAGGTGAGGGATGGAGTGAGTGAGTGAGTGAGAGTTGAATGTTTGAGTGAGTTTGTGATTGAGTGAATAAGTTGGTGACTGAATGAGTTTGTGAATAGGTAAGGAAGTGATTGAGTGAGCAATTGAATGAGTTAATAAGTGAGTGAGCAGGTGGGTGGGGTGTGTAAGTGAGTGAATCATGAGGGAGAATGCGTGTGCGAATGAGTGAAAAATGCATTAAAGTGAGAGATATTGCCAGGACATAATCCTCATACCAAACTGTTGTAGAAGAATTAAACGTAAATACTGATTACACTGTACAGAGCGACAATGCGGTACTCAGTAATTTCCCTGCTCGATTACTATAAGTATTATCCTTTGTTCATAGTATTTCCCTGAGGGAGCAATGGACGCATAAAGACTGTGAAACACCTATTCATGGACTGCACAGTTTGTTTCTCAGTGTTCATCATGGCAAGTAGCTTAAAGGCGAAGTGCACATCAGGAAGACGAGGTGCAAGGTCACGTGTGTTTTTACTTTAATATCACTGCATTATATCGTCCGCGGCATAGTGTCTGAGGGTAGAGGGAGAGTTATTCAAAAACATTTTCATATGAATAAC
>NW_026111813.1:200000-252500 GCF_024679095.1 Eriocheir sinensis
TGTGAAAGGCAGTCCCACGAGGCCTTTGGCGGCTCCTAAGTGGCGAAAATAAAGATAAAAGGAGAGGCAAGGCGAGGAGAAAGTGAAGACAGACAAAGAGGAATGTGGCGGGGGAGGCTGAAGAGGAGGAGGAGGAGGAGGAGGAGGAGGAAGAGGAGGAGGATCAAGAAGAATGAGAGTAAGAAAGAGCACAGCTGAAGTGTCGAAATTGTTGATAAAATGAGGAAGGAACGAGAACAGAGAAAGCCAAGATACAAAAATGTGAAGAGGTAGAAGGCAAGAGAGGAGGACGGGGAGGAGGAGGAGGAGGAGCAGGAAGAACGAGAATAAGAAAAAGCACAGTTGAAATGTCGAAATTCTTGATAGAAATACGAAAGGGAAGAGAACACCGAATAACATCAAAGCAAAAGATAACGATACATAAAGATAATTTGTATTGTAATGGAGTTTAAAGAAGAAAATACGAACAGAGAATGGAAAGATACAAAAATGCGAAGAGGTGTGAAGAAGATATATTTAATGGAAGGAGACGAAGAGCATGAGAGCGTTTTTATGCCTCCACTCTCCCGCGAAGCTGTTGGCAAATAATGATGTGATCCGAGGCTGAAGGAGACGCTATGGAACACCTGTGGCCGTGGTTGAGTGTCCAGGTATACCGACGAGTCCATTGCCCCCACCCCCACCTCCTCCTCCTCCTCCTCGTCCTCCTCTCCCCTTTTGTTTGTGTGTGATTTTTCTTGAATAATTGGTAAATGGCTTTTCGTGCGTGTTTGGCTGTGTTTTGCATTCATGAGGGGGCAGGATTATACGTGTGCCTAAGATGTATTAATCATTTGCTGTCTGGGTATTTTTTTTCCAGTCTCTCCTCTGGTTTTCCCTTTTTCTGTGGTCCATCTTTTCATTTTTTCACCTTATTTATCGTCATTCATTATCCTCATGGCCTTCTTCCTCTTCTAATTCTTCTTCGTTTTCTTCTTCTTCTTCTTCTTTTTCCTCTCCAATCATTGAAGTCTAGGTAGCAAAGGTTATTCGTTAGTCGCTCTTGCAACAAACATTTTCTTATTAGTGTGTGTGTGTGTGTGTGTGTGTGTGTGTGTGTGTGTGTGTGTGTGTGTGTGTGTGTGTTATCTTCAGGGGATACAACGCAATTACGTTCGTGACATTTGGTGGAGACGATAAATGAAACTAACTTTCAATCAACTAAAAGGGAGAGAGAAAACTTAGGTGTGTCGGAGGGCCGTTGGATATATTAATTCGGCGTCATTTGTTTCGTTGTTTATTGCATATTTTCAAAAGTTTATTATTTATTGCGCCGTCATCTAATGCACGAAACAAGGCGAAGGTTTTAGCATGTAATATCGCTCTATTTATATTTTAACTTCGGTGTGTTTTTAACTTTTTGTCGTTCTTTTTTTTTTCTTTCTTTTCTTTCTTTTTTTATTCTCCCTCCGTGGTGTCGTCAAAGGCTTACTTCACACTTGTTGCTGAAATGAAATATAGAAGTGGAAATTCGTGTCTCAAATTTTTCTCAGCGATATTGTTGTTTTGCTGTTGTTGTTCTTTCTTTTATTATTATTATTATTATTATTATTATCATTATTATTATTATTATTATTATTATTATTATTATTATTATTATTATTATTATTATTATTAGTTGTAGTAGTAGTAGTAATAGTAGTAGTGGTAGTAATAGGTAGCAGTATCATCATGCCATAATTCCACTTGTGAAAGGTGTATTAAGGTAACATGAAGCAAGCACCAGACGCTTCAGATAACCACAACACACGGGTTAGCAAAACATTTTCCTTTGTGTATTTATCGCGCCAGACACGTTCCTTCCCACACGCCTCTCCTCTGTCCGCCGCGTCGGCCAGTCCGCTTTCGTTGCCGCCCCACCTCATCTTGTCTTGTGCGTCAGTATCAGCAATTCTTGAAAAGTAATGTGTTTGGTGTCCGGTGTTCCCTCGACAGCGAGAATTCATGAACTGACCCTGAAGGCTTCTGCTGAAACATCCGCCGGGGCTTGTCTGGGATATTATTTTACTTGCGCAGAAATTGGTCGTGATACACATTGCTTTATTGAACTGTTCATCATAACTGGTGATGTAATAAATTCTCAGTAGTCATTCATTTGTATTTATTCACCAAATTTTGATGAAACAATAAAATGTAACGTTATTTTTTTTGGAAGGAAAGTGTCTATAGAGACCTGCTCCAAATAACCACTTCTGCCGAGAGATAAGACGCAACCCGCAAGGCTTTTGTGTGTAAACTTATCTTTTCCTTCACGTTTAAACGAAGCCTTGAGTCTCGGGGGCCGCGTGGGCTGCGGCTGATGTTGAGTCTTGGCGGCGAGACGCGAGAATGCGAGGGCTGCCTCGCCTCCCCGCGTGCACCCGCCAGCCAGACTTTAATTAGCAGCATCCTCGCAACTCACAAGACCGGTCTGTTGATTTTGAAGGCCCGGCAGCCGCTCTTACCTGAATAAAGTTAATTGTCGCTGAAACATTTACTTCAAAATGATATATGTCGCTGATGTGGCGAAAAAAAAACCCACTTGTGTACCAGGGAAAAAATAATTCCTTGGAGTCTGCTAATTTTCATACATAACTACCAGAGACTTAATGACATTTGAATATTATGTAACATCAAGACGTCCCTTTTCTTATACTCTTGTGACGAAGATTGAGCGTTCACTAATTACCGATATCTGTCGTTTGTGAGTCACTTTTTACTCTGATCAAGTTTGTTTCTCGTGTGTCGTATATTTATTTAGCGTCCAGCAATTACACTCCATTGCCGTCTGAGTCATCATTTTTGCTCTCGTGCCTCTTTTGTGTCACGTTCTTTACGGTGTTTGTTTGGTCGTGTTGCTTTGAGATGCTAATTAGTAAGTCACTCAAACAAGCAGCGGCGTTCTTTCTTTCGTGATATATTTACTAAAGCCTTCCGCATTTCCCGGCAAAAGAAAATGGCAGGAAAATGTGTCTTATTTTCCCAGCTTGCAAGGATCACCTCTGACTTTGGAGCAACTTAAAAAAAAAAAAGATTGTCTGTTTTTTGCTGCCGCCCAGGAAGTCAGGAGGTGAAGCAGGTGATGAGAGAGAGAGAGAGAGAGAGAGAGAGAGAGAGAGAGAGAGAGAGAGAGAGAGAGAGAGAGAGAGAGAGAGAGAGAGAGAGAGAGAGAGAGAGAGAGAGAGAGAGAGAGAGAGAGAGAGAGAGAGAGAGAGAGAGAGAGTTTGACCGCCGAGATAACAAGGCTGGCTTCAGTGGCGTGGACGTACGAGTATGAACGCTGCCTTCACTTGAGCCGCCAAGGTCACGATTCATTTCCTCTCAATTCCCCGTCGAGTCTTTGCGTTTCGGGAATACGTATTGAACTCTGCATGACTGCGTGCCCTCCAACTTTGTGATATTATTCGTTGACTAATTGGAGAGGAAAACAGAGCTGCGGCCATTAATGTAAAATAACTCCATTGGCATCAGAATATAATTTCAGTCAGGTAACATTATCGTGAGCGTTGCCAAGTCATGCAACTTGGTCAGATTAGAAGCAAATGAAGTGATTGCTCCTTGTCGTGGAGTTTTCCCATTATAAACTAACCAATTATTTGGAGTATTTAGTTATGGGCTGTGAAAAATATATCAATAATTAAACTCCAATGTAAGCCCATTAAATTAATTGCTGTATGGAAAATAACGTATTCCAGTGTGATCCCGCCTGTCGTGGTACACACACACACACACACACACACACACACACACAAACAAACAAACAAACAAACAAGAAAACAAAACAAACAAACACTAATATACACACAGAACCAAAGAAATACAGAAGCAAACTCCAACACACACACACACACACACACACACACACACACACACACACACACACACACACACACACACACACACACACACACACACACACACACACACACACACACACACACACACACACACACACCTCATCCAATAGGGAGGAACTGCAAAGAAGTGTGTGTGTGTGTGTGTTGGGGGGGAGGCACGTGACATCTTGATAACTATGATGAGGATGGAGTGTAGGGGCACTATCGGGGGGGAGGAGTGCGTCGTCCTTAGCCCGCACTCCATGGCATGTGTGTCCTAGTACTATCAGACAAAAAGAAGAAATTAGTAAACAGTAACTTCAAAAACCAGGAAGGCTTTAACGACGAAGAAAATGGCGGTAGGAAATTGCTTTATTAACCATTAAAACCTCCGTAAAACCGTAAGGAGGAGTATAATATATCGTAAGCATTACACTCTCTCACTATCTGTCTTTCTCTCATATATATCTAAATTTCTATACCTTTATCTCAATCTGTCCATCTTTTTCGGCCTGCAGTCCTCCTCCTTGAGGTGCTTTAATCCCCCCCCTTCCCCCCCAGGGTGGCACGGTGCAGGGCGTCACGCTGCTGAACACCTTAAATGGGTCCGCGGCGCACCGGGGCATTATGTACGAGCTGCCCCGCGCCCCGTGCACCCGGCAGGCGTGTGTGCCGTCTGTATCAGTACCTGTACCCCTTCCAGGCAGTTATCGAGCTTATGAAGGTATTTATTCCATTAGATATGAGCATATATACTACCGGAGAATTTAACTCTTAATTAACTCGCTTTAATTGTGTCCATGAAATTATCATGCATTTTTATTTTTTATTTTTTTTTATTCGTATGCATATATTCGAGAAATTCCTCAGCAAATAGAAGCCTTCTGCCGTGGTGTTAGCCGGGGCCCGGGGCGCGGGGCGTCACACAAAGACTGACATATTTCTTGCAAATTTCCGGAAGCAGGGTTCGTAATCTTCTCAAGGGGCTTTGAATTCACAGGATGATGTGGCGTTCGCCTTGATGTGATGGATCGCTACTGCTTCGATTCGATTCCAGTTGCCAGAGGCCATAATGAAGCCGATGCGTCTCGTCTTTTGAGCGCTGTCTGCGTTGTGCTGTTCTCCATTTACAAGCAAAGGAAAACGTGTGGAAGTGTAAATTGAATAACCTGCACCACAAGGAAGGCGCGTGCACAACACTCCCACAGGTCTGTTTCCCAGGCACCTACATCCGATTGGCCCAGCCTGCCGGCATGCACCGTTGCTTTCCGCATTTTAAAACTAAACAATTTTTTTTTTTTTTTTTTTTTTGGTCTCACGCCGCATAATTATCATTGCATTTTCAGCGGGCACCAAACTGAAAAAAATATCACCAAAAATTACGAGGAACGTGTACGCAGGTTGCCGCAAGGTCAACGATCGAGGGGCGTCCCCGCGTCCTGGACACACACACACAGCGCTGCAGAATAATGTACGAGGCGAGGCTCCCACCCGCCTACCTCCTCCTCTTTTTCTTCTGAGAGAGGTTTCGTTTCTTGTTTTTAGCTTGGATGAATTGATTCGTCAAAATCGTTCTCTTTTAACTAAAAAAATTACGCTTTTGCAGTTTATTTCCGCCCGGCGATGCAGGCGAGTCGTCCTGACAACACCGGAGACAGGTGACAACACTGGAAACACGGCAGTTTTGTTTTTTCTTCAAGTTTATCATGCAGAGAGAATCCTCGCCCTGCCTGTCGGGGAGCGTGTTTTCATCCCCGTAACGTGTATTTTCGGTAATGCAATGCGCAAGGCAATGGCCGGGCCGTGTGTGCCTCAGGGTGCTGCAGTGCTGACGCTGTTATTTGCTCGGCGCTCACACCAATAACAATAAAAGGGCCGCGCTTGTGCTAACACGTCTGTTTACTGAGGCGGCTCCGAAAATAGCAAGTGAAAATGCGGTTTCCTCAAATATCTTCAATGGTGCTGATCTGTGAGGGTAGATGGATCACCCGTCACAATTATTTCCGTCTACTCTCATGGACGAGCGGCAAAAGGCAGCAGAGGTTTTGTGGATCAAACAAAGAACTGGTGACCAAGAAGATCACCCGTGCACCTCCAACGCAAGGAACGGGGTATGACTTTCACGAAGTTCCTAAAAATGTAATTAGATAAATGATAATTATTCGAATATATATATTCGAAGTATGTATTCATTGATTCCAACGTCAAGCTGAGCGGTGACAGACTAGTGGAGGCCGCCACCCGCGTCCCCGAGCTGCGGCTTGTTGATTCCAGGAACTGAAGATCTGCTCGCGCCAACTCGAATCTCGTCCTCGTGTAACAGCCAAACCAATAATTAGTTACATATAACTTGAATTCCGGTTCGCTGAATTCCTGTTGGACACATTCTGGCAGCAACATGAACACTAAGTCTTTGGTGGCATAGGCGTGAGTGGGCGCTGGTGTAGCATGAATACCTGTGGTGGTGCAGTGCGTGTGCAGGTGGGCAGCAGCGTGAGCCAGGCAGCAGGAGGCAGCGCAGGCCCCGGCAGAGGTGCTGAGTTGGTAAGGCCGCGTTCGTTCTTGATAAGAGGAACATTTGCATTCGATTACGTAATTTTATTGTTCATAAAATGTGTACCCTAAGTTGTTGTTTGTGATATTATTTAGTTTATGTAAATATTTAATCAAGACATTACAAGTGACTGCGAGCAATTGTATCCGAGCATGAATTTTTAAAACACTTAATGAGCTTTGTGGAGTTTCTGCTTAAAGACATGCTGGTTTAAATGGTTATAATTAAACTCGTGCTGCATATTTGATGAGCCAGAACTTGCTAAATTTAACATTTCTAATATATATCGCAGAGAGTGTTTCACTCAAATGCACTCACACACAAAAGCGCTCCACTTCTTTGAAAATACTAAATATTCAGTGCACTCTGCCGTCCAAGTCGTGTATTTGCCGTGGACAGCAGTTAGATGATGACTTGCTTGCAACAATTACGTTTTGCAGTGCTGCGGGGCGCCGAGCGGGGCCGGCAACTCTTGCAGCACTCATCCCGCGCGGCAGCTGTAACCGGAGGAGAACACTTGCCCCCCCACCCCTCTTGCCCTCCCGACCCAAACTCCAGTTCCGAATCTCCTTTCAACAAACCGATTTCCGAAACGGCTTTGGTGTGTTATCCCCCAGGTGACGGTGATGAAGACGTCAGCCAAAAAACTTTCCGCTGTGGCCGTGAAATTTACCGGAAAGGCAGCCTCCTGAAGGCCCCATTTGTCACTCGCGGCGCCGGCTGGGCCGCATGGAGTGTGGGGCTCCATTTGAATCTGAAATGAGCGGGACGCGAATGTAGGCGGTGAGGCGGAGGCTGTCGGTGAAACTAACGACGCGTGGCCCGGAGTGGGAGGTGGAGGAGGGACGGGAGACTCTCTGCCTCTGTCCCAGGAGGGGTTATCGAGGATAGTGGATGTAGGTATTAAGGCACATTTGTTACGGCTAGACAGACTATATTCCTCGTGTGTTGAGCATGACCTACACACAGTTGACAAACCGAGAAGGCAGCGTCTCGAGACACAAGATGTTGACTCTGGCTTTTTCGGGTCACGTGTTCACGGCCCCAGGACCATGAATGCATCGCGCGGCAATTGAAAGGTTATAGCTATCCAGACGAGAAGGATGTGCTGCAATATTGTTCAGACTTCATGCTGGCAAAAAGTAATAACAAGAAAACAGGAAACAAAACAAACATTAACAAGCACTGTGTTAATACCCCTCCTCGCCAAAATATGCTTAGCGTGAGCCGGAAGTAGCCAGGCCTGGGCAATCCTCACGCTGACGCTGCCTCGAGGGACCCGCGCGAGTTACGTCCCGACAAATCATGGATATGTTCCGAGAGTCCAGACCCCGACCGGACGCGACGCCGCCGGAGATAAACACTCTTTTGCACCCACTACTGAATCCCCCTCCCACCCACCCACACACACACGCACACACTTTAACGCATTCCTCGTGTAAGTTTATTTTATTTTTATTTTTTTTATTTTTTTTTAGGGAAAGATAAAAAAAAGAGTAGGAAGGAGGGAGGAACCAGCGGTGATGGAGGTGAGGGGCAGAAAGAGATAAGGGGAGGCGCGGGGCGAGGGACACGAGAAAAAACGTAAAATGCGTGACACTGATGGGGGGGAACAAGGCCTTTGGTTATCTAAGTGGTAAATTAACTTCCTCCTCCTCCTCCTCCTCCTCCTCCCCACTCCTCCTCCTCCTCCTCCTCCTCGTCTTCCAATCTCCTTGTGTCTTCCTGCATTGCATCCTCCTTGCATCCCTACATCCTGTTATTTCTTCTTCTCTCTCTCTCTCTCTCTCTCTCTCTCTCTCTCTCTCTCTCTCTCTCTCTCTCTCTCTCTCTCTCTCTCTCTCTCTCTCTCTCTCTCTCTAAACACACACACACACACACACACACACACACACACACACACACACACACACACACACACACTCCAATCTTTTCATATATATATTTAATTCTTGATATTTTTTCTCTCTCTTTTTCGCTGTCCGCACTTGTCACGCCCCTAATTCTACCTCCAAAATTTATCTCTCCTCCTCCTCCTCCTCCTCCTCTTCCTCCTCCTCTCAGCGGTCGGGGACACAACTTCACTCGTTGCCTTGCCATTACCTGAGCACGTGAAGCAACTGTCCTGGGGTCGAAGGGAAGGGAAGACGACTATGTAGGGCAGCAGGAGGAGGAGGAGGAGGAGGAGGAGGAGGAGGAGGAGGAGGAATGGTTTGTAGACGTGCTGATGTCGTGTGCAAGTTTTTTTTTTCGTTGGTGTTTATGACCCCCTTTTTTTCCCTTTTCTCTATTCCTCCCCCTCCTCGTCCTTTTCCTCTTTTTTCTCCTCTTTCTCCTCCCCTTCCTCCTCCTCCTCCTCTTCCTCCTCTTCTTTCTGTTCTTTATTTATTTTATCTTCCTACTCCATCTTCATTTTCCTCTTTTTCCTCACTGAGCTTTCTCCTCCTCCTCCTCCTCCTCCTCTTTTCACTCATCGCCCTCTTCCTCCTCCTCCTCCTTCTGCTCCATCTTTATCCTCCTCATTCACCGCCACATCATCCTTTCTTCATGCTGTTTTTCTCACTCAATCAATCATGGTGAAGGGCACACTGTCACTCCTGTCACAACCACGGCTTTCACCTCCACCGCTCTCAGTCTCTTCCCCAGTACCACCACCGCCACCACCACTACCGCTGCTCTCATCCCCTCCACTACCACTACTGCTCTCATCCCCTCCACCACCACCACCACCACCGCTGCTCTCATCCCCTTCACTACCACTACTGCTCTCATCCCCTCCACCACCACCACCGCCGCTGCTCTCATCCCCTCCACTACCACTACTGCTCTCATCCCCTCCACCACCACCACCACCACCACCATCACCATCATTAACAAAGCCAATACCAAAAGTCTCACAGCCGCCGGAAGCAAGCAAGCACCGCCTCTCTTAGCGCCTTAACTCGAGCCTTTCATTACGAGCGGAGAGATTCCATTTTTATTGCGATATTCAATAAGTGGCAAATATTAGGTAAGAGAGGGAGTAGGAGAGAGCGGTCCAGATTTAGCCTCTACGCCCAAGGGGAGATAAGGGCGGAAATGCAATGGTGGGGCGCTCCTGCTTCCGACGTCCTCCGGGTCTTCTCGCCGACTTATGAAATGTAATTCAATTTGGTGCTTTCGGATTCCGGCAGGTACACAACGAGCGGCTCCTAATGATAGTGTTATTGCCGGATGCGTTACTGTGTGTTATTAATCATGTTCTCTTGTATCCCGGGGCAGCGGCGGTGAAGGAGGAGGAGGAGGGGCTGTCCGACCTGTCTTGTTATTTCCGTGTGTGTTTGTGTTCCTGCTGGTGCCGTGTTTGTGGCCCTGGTAAATGGTCACACGGGGGGGTGGGAAGAGAGAAACAGAGAGGGAGAGGGAGGAAGGGAGAGGGAGAGGAAGAGGAACACACAAAGGAACACACAAAGGAAGAACAAACAACAGCAGACCTGCTGGTCCTTACGAGGTTGTTTGTGACAAGCTACACTAACTATCTAATCAAAGGTGGAAGATGAAGGACAGCAAAGGCGAAGGCTCCTCCCCACCCCCTTTAAGAGGAAGAGGAAGAGGGAGAGGGAGAGGGAGAGGAAGAGGAAGAGGAAGAGGAAGAGGAAGAGGGAGAGGGAGAGGGAGAGGGAGAGGGAAAGGGAAAGGGAAAGGGAAAGGGAGAGGGAGAGGGAGAAGGAGAAAGAGAAGGAGAAGGAGAGAGAGAGAGAGAGAGAGAGAGAGAGAGAGAGAGAGAGAGAGAGAGAGAGAGAGAGAGAGAGAGAGAGAGAGAGAGAGAGAGAGAGAGAGAGAGAGAGAGAGTTCACAATTACATGTATACGAGTTGTGAGCTTCATCCTCTCTCCGTTTCTCTTCCTCATCGCTGTTTTTCTTTTTCTTCCGAAGCTGAACATTTTTATTCCGTGTACGTGGCTTTTGTTGTCTTCATTTTCATCGCTTTTTGTTGTCTTCACTTCTCATCCCTTTCCTCCATTCTTTCCTGCGTCCTCTGTCCTTCCGTCAGTGCACTTTGGTCTTTCAACCTTCCCGACCTCGCTTGACCACTCCTAAATATTCTACGACTTTAAGAGGATGAGTCACTGTCTTGTTGGGTGTCTCACCAGGGCGATGTAGGAAGTGTGTGTGTGTGTGTGTGTGTGTGTGTGTGTGTGTGTTTGAGGATAAGTTGGTTACTATGAATCGTTACGTTTGTTAGATATGTATTCTTTTACTTATCCGCCTGTTACCACTTTGATCTATTTGGAATGTGTGTGTTTTATTCGACAGTTTTAGAGAGTGCGATGGAAATGCGAGTGAAGTACAATTATTAACGTGTCTTTTTTGTGGGTTACTGAGGTTCTTACGCAAAAGGTCTTGAAAATCTATCTCTTACGAAGGTAGATTAAATTTTTATATTGTGTCGAAAGTTCAAACTCTTTTCCATTAACGATACAAGTGGCTTAGGAGGCATCTCGTGGCGCTTAAGAAGTCTAGTTACCTACTCAACCTGTATTGTTCCGCACGCTTCCTAGAATTTGGCTATTTTTTATTCAGGGAGTGGCATTCATATTATCTGTACATATAACTTAAACTTTTTATTTTTAGGAGCAAAGTATACTATAATGAACACTCGAGTCGGGTATTGTCGGGTATTATTTCCATAACGATGAGGCAAGTGGGGAGTGAAGGGTGGAAGGGTCGGGGGGGGGCATACGGGGGCTAGCGGCACGTTGGCATGGTTTCCTTGTAGGGTAAGTCTTTGTTATATAATATCCCTTTTGCGGAGTCTTCAATAGTAAGGGAACATCGCAGTAGAGGAGAAGGAGAAGGGAGGAAGGCGACGAGGAGGAGGAGGAAAAGGGAGGGAGGCGATTAGGAAAATGGAGGGAGAAGGAGGAGGAGGAGATGAAGGGAGGAAGACAAAAGTGGAAGATGGAGGAAGAAGGGAGGGAAAGGAAGGGAAGTGAAGAAGGCGAAAATGGGAAAGGGAGATAAGTGAGAAGGGTTCTTGCGCAAGAGGATAAGAAGAAAAATGAGGAGGAGGAGGAGGAAGAAGAGCAACCTGAGAGAAAGAGTGAGACGAAGATGGAAGATAATTCAAAACAAAATAAAGCACGCGAAATGCAAGAAAGAAAAAAAAATACATAAAGACGATCAAGAAATTGTTTCCGCATCGGTCGTCCGGGAGGCTTCCAAGTAAGGATTAAAAAAATAACCACCATCAAGAAATCAGTTACCAATAGTTGCTTTGAGCTCAGAACAGACACAACAACAATCATTCTTGACCTCTCTTCTGACCTCTCTTTTTCTTTTTGTCGGAGCTGCGTCTAGGGGGCTTTTTTTGTTGCTGTTTTTGTTTTTTCTCCCTTGAGCTGCCTCCCTATCTTCAAAAATATCCTTATCATTGCCTTTGCAGGTTAGTCATATTCTATAATAAGAGAGGAAGGCGATTTGGAGGATAGAGGGAGGGGCAAGGAGGGAATGAAGAGAAAAAGAGGGAGGCAAAAGTGGAAAATGGAGGGAGGGGGAAGGAAGGAATGAAGAGAGGAAGGCAAAAGTGGAAAATGGAAGGAGGGGGGAAGGAGGGAATGAATAGAAAGAGAGGAAGGCAAAAGTGGAAGATGGAGGAAGAAGGGAGAGAAGGGAAGGGAAGAAAGCGAAAATGGGAAAGGGAGATAAGTGAAAAAGGTTCTTAAAATACTGGTTACTTGGGAGGCGAGGAGGAATGAGGAAGAGTTTGCGATGACGGAATGTGGACACGATAAACCTAAGCCGCTTGGAAGACTTATCGAGTCGAAAAAAGATGACCAAACACCAGCTCGGGCAAGGCAAAGAAAGAGACGAGATGTAGATGACCGAGTCTGCCGCCGGACAAGGTCAAACTTAGCATCCTTATTGGACCTGTTGGATCACCAGGGACGCGACGCACAAAATATGACTCCAGCATACCGAAGTCTAATTATAGCTGTCTTTGATGTGTATATGCAATCACGCCACGACTGCTCATAAAAAGGGTTTCGAAGTATTGGCCGATAGAATCAAACTTTTCAATATGAAGCTTCTCGAGGGTTTTTGATATGTTTCTGAGTTTTATTACAATTATAACGAGAGAGGGAGAAAGACAGACAGAAACAGACAGACTGCCATATACACAGACAGACATACATTAGTAGTGACCCACTTTTCAACGTCCACTCGTCACCTCTCCTCCCTCATTCCCTTCCCCCTCCTCCCCTTCCCACCTCTCCTCGTCCCATCTTTCTATCCTTCCTAATTTATCACCTGGTCGCCCTCCCTCACTCGTCCCTCTCGACCATTCATACACACGGAAATGGGCCAAGTTTGAGGCTGGTGGGCATAATTGATTGTTATTTTTATCACTGCACTCAAAACTTTGCTAAGGACTGGGGGAAAGGAGGAGGAGGAAAAGAGAGGAAGGCGACGAGGAGGAGGAGGAGGAGGAAAAGGGAGGAAGGCGATTAGGAAGATGGAGGGAGAGGGGAAGAGGAGATGAAGGGAGGAAGGCAAAAGTGGAAGATGGAGGGAGAGGGGAGGGGAGGAAAGGGAAGGGAAGGGAAGAAGGCGAAAATGGGAAAGGGAGATAAGTGAGAGGGGTTCTTGCGCAGGAGGATAAGAAGAAGAAAAATGAAGAGGAGGAGGAAGAGCAACCCAAGAGAAAGAGTGAGACGGAGATGAAAGATAATTCAAAACAAAATAAAATAAGCGAAATGCAGGAAAAAAAAAGATACATAAAGAGGATTAAGAAATTGAGATGGAAATGAGAAGATAATTAATTCCGGCTAAGAAGAAAGAGAAGTAACTATTTATAGATGGCGGTGTCTTATTTAACTTGAGAATGGCAACAGAACGAAGAGATGAAATATGAGGAAGCGAAAGAAAGAAAAAAAGAAAGAGACAGACAAACCGACCCACCGCCAGAAACAGAGAAACAAACGGACAGACAAAGGAATAGAATAAAATAAAAGCCCACCCTAAACATTTACAGGCGAGCAGTTAGTATGGAGATTGAAAAGATATAAAAGCCCGGGGTAGTAAGAGAAGCCAGAGAGCCGCCCGCCATGTTGCCACTCTCGCGAGGAAGGTAAAGTACGAGAACCGTTTTCTTTCGGGATTTCTTTTTAGTCTCGAGTCGCCGCCGCCGAAGTGACTGTAAAAGGAGGGAATCCGCGCCTCGACTTCCAGAGATCAGCAGAGACGCCGAACTTGCCTCGTAAAATATATGTACATGAGAGGGCCACTGTCTCGTAAACCTAACTGGCCACTCCCGACAACCTCTCTCTCTCTCTCTCTCTCTCTCTCTCTCTCTCTCTCTCTCTCTGTTACGTGGGAGATAATGAAAACGTTCTCGTCATAGTAACAAAGGAGAAAACTTGGTCCCGCGTGTGTGAGAGCAAACGTATCATGTGTTTTAGGGAGAAAATGGAGCCGTGATTGTAAATAAGAAAACGGGACCGTAAGCCCGTCAGAGAAAATGGGTTGTAGAAGACGGACGAGGAGGCGATGGGCGTTTGCTGGAGGCGCCCGAAACGGTGTGTGTCGTGTCTTCGGGGTGAGGGGGGTTCGGAGAGGGGCTAATAGGGGAGAGGAGAGGGATGACTGGGTGAAGAAATGTTGATGAAAAGAGAAGTTGTAAT
This sequence comes from Eriocheir sinensis, assembly GCF_024679095.1. Classification (NCBI taxonomy): domain Eukaryota; kingdom Metazoa; phylum Arthropoda; class Malacostraca; order Decapoda; family Varunidae; genus Eriocheir; species Eriocheir sinensis. The sequence continues at coordinate 214,073 of NW_026111813.1, forward strand.
GGAAGTTGAGGTGTTGAATATCATTTGTTTTTGTTTATTATGTTGTTGAAGCAGTAGGAATGAGTAAATAGTAGTAGTAGTAGTAGGAGGAGGAGGAGGAGGAGGAAGAGGAGGAGGTGGTGGTGGTGGTGGTGGTGGAGACGAAGGAGGAGAAGTAGGAGGAAGAGTAAAAGAAGAACGTGTTAATGTTATTGTTATTGTTCTTTTCCCTATTTTTTCTTCCTCCTCATCCTCCTCTTTTCCTTCTTCTTCCTCCTCCTCTTCTTCTTCTTCTTCTTCTTCTTCTTCTTCATCATCATCATCCTTTGCTATTGTGTACAGAAAACCGGTAGCAGAAAATTGGAAGCCAACCGAATCAGAAGAAAGAACAACAACAACGTGACATAATAGGAAAGAGGTGCAATCACGGTGTTAAATATCTCCCCTTTACGTTTTTTCCTTCACGTCCTCTTCTTGGAGTGCGCGCCGCTGATAGGGCTGATATAGTAGTGCGGCCGCCTCGTTCCCTTCGCTAATGTGGCAGTAACAGTTGTATTTACTTTACCTTCCGTGCGACGTGTATGGCAAGGAAACGACAGCCAAGTAATGTGAGTGTGGGTCTAGAGGTGTTTGTTGTGTTGTACCCGTGTGTAGGTGTGTGTGTGGAGGGAGGTGTGTGTGTGTGTGTGTGTGTATATGTATGTGTGTGTGTGTGTTTATCTTGTATTACTGTTATTTCTTGTTTTATACTCGTGTGTTTGGCCGGGCGGTTATGGGTAAGTGTGTGTGTGTGTGGGGTGGGGGGGGGGTATTCCTTTATGTTGTATTACTCTTTTCCCTCGTTTTATAGTCCTCTGATTTACTTATTCCAGGATGTATAGACTTATTAATTATTGCACTACTGGATGTAAAATGGACGGGGTATAAACGTCTTAGTGACAGGCAGCGAACATTAAAACGGCTTTGTGTCTGTGGAGAAGGGACTGAAGGGACTGTAGGATGGAGTAAAAAAGAATCCAGTTGCTCTTTTATTGTGTTGCAAATTGTGTTTAAAGGAAAATAGTTTCGTTATTTCTTGATTGATAGTTTTCCGTCACTATACTTTAAACGTGTGGCGGGGGGGAGCGGGGAGTGTGTGTGTGTGTGTGTGTGTGTGTGTGTGTGTGTGTGTGTGTGAGGAAAGGACGCCAGTATTTCCCAACACAGAAATGCTTTACCGCATCAAACAATTCAGTAATACTTGCATCATATATTGTTATTATTATTATTATTATTATTATTATTATTATTATTATTATTATTATTATTATTATTATTAATATTAATATAGTAACGGTGTCAATATTTGCTGTTGGTTGATGTTTTTTTTTTTCTTCGCCTTCCTTTCTCATACTTTTTTTTCCTCCTCCTCCTCCTCCTCCTCCTCCTCTTTTTCTTTTCGTTATAGTAAGATCACCTCCATCATCATCATCAGCAGCAGCATTATCAATAACACTGAAAATAAACCTTAATTTAGTGCGTTTAAGCTGGAGGTTTCATGAGGTGGGGGGCACAGGGGGGGGCGGAGCGTAAGGAGGGGTGTGTGGGTGATGATGGCGCAGGTTAACAAGGTGTGTTTTGGCTGAGTCCTGCGGCGGCGGCGACGTCGGCGGCTTCTTTGCTCGTCCGCCGCGGCACGAGAGCACCTTATTAGTCTTCAGCGAGGTGTGTAAGAGAGGCAGTTGTGTTTACGAGCTCGTTGGAGGAAGCATGAGAACGCGTGTCGTCAAGGCAAGACGTGTGGCACTCTCCTCACCCCACTTGACCCGCCTCGAGTCATATATAAAGGAGTTTCCTGCGTTCTTTTCTTTTATTTCTTTCAGTGGCTCAGTTTTGTTTTGTTGTGTTTTATGTCATATTCCCCAGCCTTATTGTTTCTTTGGGTCTTTTACTGCTTTTCCTTCCTTCTCTCTTCTTTCTCCTCCGTGTGTTGCTTTTTTCACATCATCGTTTCCATCCTCTTTCCTTTACTTTTTTCCCTGCATGCATTTTCTCATCATGATCCTGTAATGCATAAACCAAAGGAGTCAAGAATATGTAAGTTCAATAAAGCTCTGAAAGCCATGATATGATCCCACAACACACACACACACACACACACACACACACACACACATACACACATCCACGCAAAATGACCTCACTTGCGCCATAACTCTCGGAATCTTGAGTTATTACACCCACTGCCACGTCAAAAAAGAAGTAAAAAGAGAAAGAGAACTGAGCGTTTCTCTCGTGCAAGTTCGCTTCTCAGTAATAAATATCCCTCCGTCATTCCACGCTCTGTTTCCGTGGGCTGTGTTATTTCCACGGACCGTTCATCCACTTCTTTGCTGCATATTGGCTTTTTGATATTAGCTTTTCATTATGTGCTTACTTTTTTTTATTTTCTGTTTTCCTTTCCATTGTTGTTATTTACTCTTTCCGTGACTCTTATCTCTATCTGTCTATTTTTTCTATATTTATCATTTACTTTTTTTATACCTCATATTCACTCATATTCATTATTTGTTCAGCTTTTTTATTTTTTTTCCCTTCCCTCTTTCTTATTTACTATTTCCGCAGCTTTTCTCCTTTTCAAATATCGTTTATTCATTTATTTATTGCATATTCACTTGTGTCATTACTCTTTCCATTATATATTTATCACTTTGTTTTCTGTTTCTATTTTTTTACCCTTCCCTTCTCGTTATTTACTATTTCCGCAGCTTTTCCTTTATACAAATATCGTTCGTTCATTTATTTATTGCATATTCACACTTTGATGTTACCTTTTCATTTTCAAATTTCTTTATACTTGTTTTCTCCTCTCCCTTTGCTCCTCCCTGACAAATTCTTCACTCACTTTATGCTGTGGTTTTTCTCTTATTCAGATATATTTTATTCATTTATTTATTGCATATTCACACTTTAATATATCACCTTTTCATTATACATCTCTTTTCTGAAGTTTATACCTTTCCTTTTTTATCTCCCTCCCTGCCATCTTACTTCACTCACTCTTCCGTAGCTTTCCTCTTACACAACTATCGTTCATTCACTTATTTATTCCATATTCACATTTTAGTATTACCTTTTCATTTTATATTAATCTTTTTTATATAAATTTTAGCTTCCGATACTGCTCCTCCCTCCCGTAGGTTGTATTATTTGCATATTCATACTCTAATATCACCTTTTCATTTTACCTTTTTTCGTGTTTTCTCCTATTCTCCTATATGCCATCTTTCTTCCCTTGTATTGGTTGGTCACGCATGTCAGTTTTGTGTTCCCTTGTCATCGGCAGTATACAGGAAACGCGCGTGATCGTATTTCACTTCGCTCGTTTGTCATCAGTTTCTCCGCCAAGGCGATATATAACCCATTCTATTTGCTCTCGAAATATAGCATGCCATTCTCACTGTATCCAAGACTACACTATTTCTCTCTCTCTCTCTCTATCTATCTATCTATCTATCTACTTATCTATATATATCTGCCTCTATTTATCTGTTTATCTGTCTTTGTCTCACGTTTGCTTTACCGCAGTGCCACTCCAGCATTTCACAGCAATGTCGTTATAATGTAATGTCATGGCGTGGCTCGAGGCACTGCATGCAGATGAGGATCAAGCTTAATAATCTGCGAGTCATGTTTTTCACGTGACGCGCCATGCTCAGTGCGAGGCGGCGGCCGCAAGTGGTGGGAATGATGAGCAATGTTTCTCTGTATTAATTAAGTCTTTTCAGCGGCTAGCTGTTTTATTTTTCCCGCCTCGTCGGTAAAAAGAAAAGAAACAGAATACAAAAAGAGAAATATATACTGAAAGGGTAATAACACATGTGAAAATAAATGAATGAACGATATTTGAATAGGAGAAAAGCCACGGCAATATTAAACAGAAAGAGGGAAGGGAAAAAAAAGCTAAACAATTAATCAAAAGAAAATATTAAAGAGTGAATATGCAGTTAAAAAGTGAATGAAAAATATAGGAGAGATAGACAGATATAGATTGCATGCATGTTATTAAAAGCGCTACTGACCAAGATGTTGAAAAGACAAGTGATTAGTCGTTCAGGGATGCTTTACAATGTTCCTAGCTCGTCACATGACCTTTCCAACGTCTCAGAATTGTCACGTTACTCTATATCTTTCAGGAAGTGTTGGTTACTAACATAAAGGAGTGATTATTCGTTTACATACAGTGTCACTAACCCGTCACGTAACCTTTCCAACCTTTCTACAATGTCACTTTACTTTCCTTATCTTTCTGGAGGTTTTGGTTACATAAAAAAAAAGATTGAGTTGTCGTTCAGGGAAGTTTTATAGTGTCCTTAACCCATCACGTAACCTTTCCAACCTTCCTGCAATGTCACGTTACTTTTCCTATTTTTCAGGAACTTGTGGTTACTTTTCTTACCTTTGGGCAGTGCAATCCATCACCATCTTTCATCCTTTCAGGGCAGCGAAGCGAAGGGAAGGAGGGAGCAGAGGAGAAGCCATCACGTCCACGCCAGCAATGTGAGTACCTGGATTTATGTCTACGTTGGTTTGATTTCAGCTTCGCCTAGACACGTTTTTTTTTTTTCTTTTTTTGCTGGCGCGCTTCCTCTTACTCGGCTGCTTTCTATTTTTTTTTCTTGTGGGTTAACTGTCATTCCTCTCGGTGGTTGTTCCTGAGTTATGTCTTCAGTGGTTTGTGTTTAGCTCCCGCGTACGTCAGTTTGTTTTGTTATGATCCTCCCCTCGACATGTGTGTGTGTGTGTGTGTGTGTGTGTGTGTGTGTGTGTGTGTGTGTGTGTGTGTGTACCCTCCTGTCGCTATGTCGCTGCTGCTGCTTCCTGGAAATCGTGTTATCTGTGAACACTCCCTTGTGACCTCTCTTTCCCTTCCCTCTGAACCTCTTTTTTCTTATTTTATTTTTGGTCAGTGAAGGTCATGTGTGGTCGTGTTATCGTTGTGAGCACCCTGGTGACCTCTTTCTCCTTCTGTTCGAATACCTTTTTGTTTCTTCGGGTCAGTGAAGATCATGTGTAGTTTTTGCTGCGTGGGTCGTCGTGTTGTCGTTTTGAACACTCCCTGGTGACCTCCTTTCCCTTCCCTCCTGATATTTCTTTTGTTTCGCTGGGTCACTGAAGGTCATGCGTGCTTATGTCGCTCAGGTCCGCCGAGTGGGGAGCATGAGAGCGGCCTCGTGGACAGGAACTTAAAGGGGATATATGAGGAAGAACTCGCGGATGAAATCGTTGTGCGTAAGAGGACGGAAATGCATGGGAGGCAATACCTGACTAAACTTGTGACTGAGGGAAGTGGGTATGAAATTTATGTATAGAGAGAGGACGTGAAATAACTCTTTGCGTAGCGAGGGGAAGCCGGGAGATCTATACTCCGAGCTGCGCGAGTGAAGCCTGGAAGGAGAGGGCGGTGCACTTTTTGAACCTTTAGATTTATTGTAAGACAGACGCATGGGCGGGCGGGTGGGTGAGCAGGAAACAGAATAGAAGGAAGGTACAAGGGAGGGAAAGTTGGCGTAGGCGGAAAGGATCACAGTGGAGACTCAGGACAGGTTAGGAGCGAGATAAAAAATGGTAAATAATAGGCGTGTTTGGCCTGACAGGTACGTTTGGTAAGGCTGAGGGTGAGTTATTGAGTGAAAGGAAAGGTGTGTGCGGTGGAGTGTCATTTCAGGAGTGATTTTATGGAAGGGGATTTTGTAAAGGGAGTTGGCGAGATGTATTATTGCTCTCTCTCTCTCTCTCTCTCTCTCTCTCTCTCTCTCTCTCTCTCTCTCTCTCTCTCTCTCTCTCTATCTCTCTCACACACACACACACACACACACACAAACACTCGAGTCTTGGCCAACAAAGAGAGATTTAGTTACGGCGAAGATCCGGATAGTGTGTGTGTGTGTGTGTGTGTGTGTGTGTGTGTGTGTGTGTGTGTGTTGAGGGTTTGAGGCAGTCATATCACCAAAGCTGTTGAGGTTTGGTCTTGCGTATCAGAGAGAGAGAGAGAGAGAGAGAGAGAGAGAGAGAGAGAGAGAGAGAGAGAGAGAGAGAGAGAGAGAGAGAGAGAGAGAGAGAGACGAAGAAAATACTGAAAACGTTAAATCGTCCCCAGCTTTAACTGTTTGGAAACACTGTGGCCACAAAACAGGTCAGCAGAGAAAATATATGTAAATAAATAAAAAAAACACTAATAAAACGTAGAATGGCCGAGAGATAAAAAAAAAAAGTGGAGGAAGTTCACGATCACCTCAAGGGAAGTCGGTAATTAATCAGTCCTTGCATTTCCCGCAGAGGTTTGAAGATTTTTTGTTTTTGTCTATGCAGCTATGATAATATACCGCATTGAGGAGAGACTCAATTCATCTTCCCCCTCGAGCACAACTTCTTTTAAACATAAGTCCCTTTTAAGCAGAACTCCCCTTAAATACAGGTCCCTCTAAACTCAGGTCCCTTTGAACATAACTTCCGTTAAACACAGGTCACTCTAAACACAGGTCCCTTTAAACACAGGTCCCTTTAAACACAGGTCCCTTTAAACACAGGTCCCTCTAAACACAGGTCCCTTTAAACACAGGTCGCTCTAAACACAGTTCCTTTTAAATAATGGTCCCTTTAAACACAGGTCCCTTTAAACACAGGTCCCTTTAAACACAGGTCCCTCTAAACACAGGTCCCTTTAAACACAGGTCCTTCTAAACACAGTTCCTTTTAAATAATGGTCCCTTTTAGCACAGGTCACTTTAAACACACTCTTTCTAAACTCTCTTTCATTCTCTCTCTCTCTCTCTCTCACTCTCTCTCTCTCTCTCTCTCTCTCTTTCAGGTTTAGATGGGGGAAGGAAGAAAGGAAGGAGGGAGGAGGGAACAGAGGCGGAAATGTTGTAAGGGAAGGATAAATAAAGGAAGATGTGAAGGAGAGAGGGAGAGAGAGAGAGAGAGAGAGAGAGAGAGAGAGAGAGAGAGAGAGAGAGAGAGAGAGAGAGAGAGAGAGAGAGAGAGAGAGAGAGAGAGAGAGAGAGAGAGAGAGAGAGAGAGAGAGAGAGAGAGAGAGAGAGGGGGGGGGAACGAAAGCTAGTTATGGAAGAAAGGGATTAAGGAAAGATAGAGTAAAGACAAGAAGGAGACAAAGAAGGAAGGAATTAAGGAAGGAAGGCGAACTACAGCTAAAGAGGGAATAAGGAAAGGAAGAAAGGCAGAAGGGGACGGAGAAGAGAATAAAGACAGGAATAAGGGAATGAGCAAATATGTGTGTGTTTGTGTGTGTGTGTGTGTAGAGGAGATCATCACTGGTGCAGTTTCATCTCTTTCACACACACACACACACACACACACACACACACACACACACACACACACACACACACACACACACCGAGTCGTGATTACCGAAGCCCCGGATACCCGAATTAAGACCTGGTCACTCCACTGCCCGACCCTCCACGCACAAGAAGAGACTGAGAACCGCGTCCTTGGACCTCACTCTCACTCACACTCACTCACTTTCACTTTTTTGCCAGTAAAGCCACGCGCTAACACTTGCCTCTTCATAGCTGTCATTCACTACCTCTCTCTCTCTCTCTCTCTCTTCTCTTCTCGTCCCTTGTTCTCTTCCTCCTCGTTCATCCTCAAACTTCATTATGTTTTTTTTCTTTTTACGTCTATCCACCATCCTCCTCCTCTTCCTCCTCCTCCTCCTTCATCTCTTTCCTCCTCCATTTTTCCTTCCTTCTTCTCCCCTCCCTTTATATTCCTCGTTCTTCTTTCCGCCCTCCGTTGCTCCTCCTTGCACTTTATCTTATCCCTGTTTATGCCTCCTCGTTCGCACTATTTTTACGCTCCTTCATAACACTCAGGCTTTAGTATCTAAGCATCTCCTTCCTCCTCATCTCCTCCTCATCTTCATCTTCCCCATTCACTGATTGATCCTACCCCCTCTCTCTCTCTCTCTCTCTCTCCTTCCCTCCCTCCTTTATCACCTGCTGGCTACCTGCTTATCGTTTTGCCCATCCATCACAGCATCGAAGTAATTTGCGAAGTGGACATGTTGAGCAGAGTGGCATCGCTCCCTTACTTTTGAGGAAGCTTTTGGTGCAGGACTTGTGGAAGGTGCGGGAGATGAAGGAGGCGGGGAGGTGTGGAGGGATGTGTGTGTGTCATTTTAAAGACATCGCTAATTTATTTTTGGAAGGGTGAGAGAGAACGAAAATATATTGTAATGAACTCTGTGTACCCGTATTTTTTTTATAAGGGACTGCGCGCGCGCACACACACACACACACACACACACACACACACACACACACACACACACACACACACACACACACACACACACACACACACACACACACACACACACACCAGTGACCTTTTGAAAGAAACATGAATGACCTTTGCGATGTAAACCTAAACTGCTGGAAGAGGGTCAGGAGAAGAAAAAATGAATATGAAAAAATTAAGAAAGAAAGAATGAAAGAGGGAGAAAAAAGTTGATATTGAGAATGAAGATGAAGATAAAGTTGATGAATATAAGAAAGAACCAAAGGAGAAGTACACGAACAGGCATAACTATAAGGACGAGGAGGGACACCAAAATCTGAATAGCTCTTGCGGGTCAGGAAGTACGAGGAGGAAAACTAAACAAGGCCCAACCAACAGAAACGTTTTGCCCCACTAAATCACGCGATATTAAGGGTCTGTCCAATAACTCTCAGGGTTTGCATGTTAGAGTGAAATGAGGATGACAGTTAAGCTTGTGAATTACTGGAGTGAGCCGAGAATTAAATCCCTGAGATATTGTTTGTGTTACCAGCGACGAAAATAAGCGAAGTTGTGCGTCATGCCAGCCTCTTTTAAAACCCCAGGTAAGGCGAGGCGAACCAAGTGTGTGCATGCTCATTAGTGCAGGTTAGCATGAGAAGAGCAGCGGGGAGGGGACCGAAAGTTCAGATTGTCCTTGAACTCTGACAGAACTTGGCGATGAACTATGAAGAGAGAGATAATGCTAAAAGAAGAGAGAGAGAGAGAGAGAGAGAGAGAGAGAGAGAGAGAGAGAGAGAGAGAGAGAGAGAGAGAGAGAGAGAGAGAGAGAGAGAGAGAGAGAGAGAGAGAGAGAGAGAGAGAGAGAGAGAGAGAGAGAGAGAGAGAGAGAGAGAGAGAGAGAGACTGGCTTTTATACCGGAATATCTAACGGTCGGTTCTGCAGCTTCTCTGATACATGGAGACTGTCCCTCAAACTCAAGCACTTCCTTGCTCTGTTCGATTCTCGTTTCGTTATTTACGTATTTGCTGTCGGTGTGTTGGTGTGCGGCGTTCCCTCTCTGACTTTGTGATTCTGCTCCTCGTGTCGGTTGGCGGTGTGTTTTCTACGAACTCTGTACACTGCTAGTTGGTGTTTCCTCTGTGTGTTTGTTTGTGTGTGTGTGTGTGTGTGTGTGTGTGTGTGTGTGTGTGTGTGTGTGTGTGTGTGTGTGTGCTTGAGGGGAGGGTGCATTTTTAGACCATATAATTTTTACCACTTTTTGTAATGCACATATCATTCCTACCTACACACAGTTTTATCTGCTTCCCTTTCACACACACACACACACACACACACACACACACACACACACAGACTCACACAGATAAGCCCACTCACCTGCTGGATTAATATGTGCGGCAGCCTCTGGGAAGCCTTAAAGCTGCACCCGCCCCGCCACCCAGCCCAGGGCGTCTCACCTCGGGCGCCGGCTGTGGAGGCGGCGGAGGTGGTGGTGGTTGTGGTGCCGATGGTGGAGGTGGTGGTGATGGTGGCGCTGGTGGTGGTGGTGATGGTGGTGGCGGCGGTAACGATGGCCAAGCGCTGATAATTAATAATCCGTCTGTGTCGATGCTGCTTGATTTTCTATTTTTAGGCCTCCTCATTATAATCACACCCACCTCATGCCCATTAAAACATAATAATCCCGTGTAAAATCATGTAAAAAGCAGGTTGTTGAATGATGTGTTATTTTTTTATACATTAACAGGTAAAATTTTGATTATTTGTGTCATTGGGTACTTTGTTTTGTCCGAGATTGAAAGGGAACGAGGAAAGGAGAGGAGGTGCATTAGTGGGGAGAAGAAAAGTAGGGAAGGAGAGGAGCGTCGTAGTGTGAGGAGAGAAGGAAGAGAAGCTTTGGCAGACGAAGAGAGAGGAGGAGGAAGAGGAGAAACTTTAAACAGGCACAGAGAGGAGGGAGAGGAAAACCTTCAGTAGAATGAGGGAGAGAAGGAAGAGGAAAAGCTTCAGTAGTTTGAGGAAGAGGAGAAACTGAAGTAGAGTGAGAGGGAGGAGGAAGAGGAATTTTTTTTTAGTACAGAGAGATAGGAGGAATCGGAGAAGCTTTGGCAGAGTGAAAGAAGAAAGAGAAGGGAGAGGAGAACCTTTAGTTGAGAGAGAGGGCGTGACATCTCCCAGGGCCTCCTCTGCCAAGCTCCTGCAGGCATGTCAGGGGCGGAGGGTAGAACGAGAGGACGGTGGCGGGAGGAGAAAGAAGGGAGGGAAAGAAAAAGGATCCCAACAGAAAAGTGAAGATCAATGCCGTGGGGAGAGATTTATGCTGATAGTGCCACAGAGAATGTATAGCTGGGGACAAAGAAGAAGAACGGCCGGGGAGGGAGCAGTGGAGGAAGGGGTAGCGAGGGTGGAATGGGGAGGGGGGGGGGGTTACCGCGGCAACTTGAGGAGAATATTAAGAGAAACAGAGGTATGCATGTCACGGCGGTGTCTGTTCCTTAGGTGCGGTATAAGAATGTCCTTGTAAGTGATGGAGAGAGAGAGAGAGAGAGAGAGAGAGAGAGAGAGAGAGAGAGAGAGAGAGAGAGAGAGAGAGAAGAGAAGAGAAGAGAAGAGGAGAGGAGAGAAAAGAAGAGAACAAAAAGAGAACAAAAAAAGAGAACAAAAAAAGAGAAAAAGAGAACAAAAAGAAAAGAGAAGAGAAGAGGAGAGAGAGAGAGAGAGAGAGAGAGAGAGAGAGAGAGAGAGAGAGAGAGAGAGAGAGAGAGAGAGAGAGAGAGAGAGAGAGAGAGAGAGAGAGAGAGAGAGAGAGAGAGAGAGAGAGAGAGATGTCGTGATCTTAGCCGTTCCATTCCCAGCACGACATTTTTAAGCTCGTTTAATTTCGACGTGTTGAATGCTGTAACATTGTCACGAGGATAATCTTCCTATATGAAACTCAATTAACTAATCATTAAGATATAATTCAGCCTCTCGTGTTTCGCCGTCGTTGTCAGTCACGATTGCTTTCAGAGGTTCCCCAACACGTCATGATCACAAGCACGCACTGTCATGACTGAGATTTGATTAGCCTTTTTGTTTGTCTCAGAGAGTTTATTTACCTGAGCTGACTGAGTGACAGTGATTACCAACCTGTACAGTAACCTATGCTTCTTTCTATCGCCTCGGGACACAGGCGATGGATCAAAGCGATGATGGAAAAATGAGGGAATTGGGTAAAGCCTCGTACAGGCATGAAGTGTGTTGTCTGCGAGGCTTGTCAATATGAAGCCATGAAGTGATGCCTGATATTCTCGACGCGTTGTTTGAAAAATAATACGTGGATGACAAAGTTTTACAGTTAGGTTCAGCAGAATGACCGCCGGAGGTGGACAGCGGCTCTTGCGTCATTTTTTATTAGTCGTGAGTGTTGGTTTCATTTGCTGATATAGCTGGGGCGCGCTGATCCTGACAAAGTAATCCATTCCGCGGCCCGCCGGGCGTGTCGCTGGCCGCGGCGGGGACACTCGCTGGGTAAGTCATGGCCGCGGCAGCTCTTGTGAGACATTTTTCAGTATTTGACGCGTATTGGATGCGTGTAGCTCAGTATTCACTTTTTCCTATCAATATTTATCCATGTAGAAGACTTCAAAGCAGGATGAGCTGTGTAACGACATTTATCAAATAATCGAAGATGTTCTGCGGTGTATCGTACGGCCTTTGAAAGGCCATCTGGCCAACATCAAAGACGCTTTAACGCTGTACATGTGGCCGTCAAGGGGATGCACGGCGTCTTTGTCCGGAGCCCCCCCTCACGAGGCAGGGCTGTGGCGGCCATCGGTCAGCCGGGCAGGAGGGGGCCGCTGCGTGACGTGGTAAACAGCCCCGCCACACACACGCCCGCTGACGAATCTTGCACATTAATATTTGTGTCCTCTGGAGACTGTACATTAATTCCTAGCCGCAGAATAGATACTCCCCGGCTACTGCGCCTTCCCTCTCATATAACGTAAGTTTTTTGTGGGTATTAACAGCAAAGGACGCAGTATACTGGCCCAGAACACTGCCAGTATGGTTCCATAAAATTCTCTCTCTCTCTCCTCTCTTCCTGCAGAGGCTGCGTGATTTGTGACAATAATAGTAAGTGGCGTGAGTGATGTCGCTCTAACTCTTCGTGCAATGCGTGTCCCGCTCGTGGGCGCGTACAAACAAATACATACTGATCGATGTCATTGGGGCACAAAAGCTGTATATAGCCTACTGTATCGCTCATTACGGGCCAAAAATGTGACAATGTTTAATTTCCCCGGACAGTTGTGTGTGTCTGCCCGCCGCGGTGCACTGGGAACCCCATGGCATGACCTGGGCTGCCCTTTGTGACGAGTGGCAACGCCGGGCCCGCCACCCCTGACTGCTATTAACCCCGATCCACCCCCACCCCACCCCCTTCGCCGCCGGTTACTGGGTGGTGCGGGAATGAGTTATGCGTCCCTGTTCTACACGCCGCGCTGCATGATCCCAGCGGTTGTTAATCCCGAGGAGACGCCGCCATTAACACTGATTAGCCCCGCGCCGCGCTGAAGGTGTTGTGGGAGGGCGTCATGCTTCCCTGTTTGCCTACACGACGCTACGATTCGTGCGGCCTGATTTTGAGATGTTGGTTCATATTCTCAAGCGTTTCGGGGCTTACGTACTCACATTTGGTAAGGCTGTCGTATAGGTTGTGAATAGTTTTATGATTTTAGTGATAGTTTGACCAGGCGTCTGCACCTTGTATAGGAAAACGTTCATGGAAACCCGACTAATCTTCTTTGTGGCCTTTGGAAATTATTATTTTTAGAGCCTAAAGTGTCTGAGAATACGACCTGTGTCTCCAATACTTGATATCAGCGCTTAAAACAAATAGCATCGATGATATTTCAATCCCTTTAAATATCCATTGTTCTAACTCTGGTATGTTATTAAACCAAACCCAAAATTAATTAATTGAACTATTTGACAGTAAAATATATCACCACAGTAATTGGCATGAATCATCTTTATATGCTACTACGTATTTGTTTGTTCGAAAATGCGCACAAGGACTTTAGTTGTGTTTCATTTCTTATTTGCGAAGAGAAAATAAACTTGGTGAGAGACGAGATGATGAAACGAGAAAAGATTGTTGAGACGAATCTATAAATGCGTTTCTAATCTTTCCCTTCAGAGATGATTGAGTAGGAGGGTTGAGAAAGTGTCGGGGATGAAGGAAAGGCTGCAGCGAGAGAAGAGTAGTGACGTGGGTAGGGAAATAAGAAGTGAGAGGGTGAGGTGTGAAGAATGCGTCAGGGGGGAAGGAATGGTCGAAGCGTAAAGAGTGGAGTGGAAGGAAAATAAAGAGTGGCAGCGTTAGAAGATGATATAGGGAGAGGTAAAGTCTGCATGTGTGTGTGTGTGTGTGTGTGTGTGAAGGGGGGGAGGGTTGGGAGGATTAAGTGGAGTGACGGACGAGAGGCAATTTAACGATGATGGTCAGCTCTCGTGTTTGTGCATCCGTTAGAAGACATTTTTTTACACTTCACGATACTCTGCTTCCCGGTGAGTGAGTTAACCATCTTTTTGTCATCGTATCATAGCTCACACCACCACCACCACCACCACCCCCATCGCTAATATTAAAAGCAAAAAATAAACAATAACAACGTCCCTGGCTTCCTGTGTGGGCCCGCACGCAACACACCAGGTCGTCCCTCGGTGCTCCATCACGGGGCCGCCACACGCCTCCTCTCCGCATCCCTCGGAGCAGGCGGGATTTAGGGACACACAAGCGCCGCCCACCAGCCCGCTTCCACACTAAATAATTTTCAGGGGCTTTCCACAAAATTTTCGGTAAAAAAAAATCTGCCAGTAAAGTAACACTGCAACGAGCTGGCCGGCGGAGGGGCCGACTCTCCAGTGCATCCGGGTACCTCGCCGCTGTGTTCTGGGCGCCCTGCGGAAGCGTCGGCCGCGGGTTGTCAGCTTTAGTACTAGTAAATTCATGGTGAGAGATTCATATGTATCAATATTGTAATCTATAAAACTTTCAATCCACACGCAGCGCTTTCTGGAATGTCTCTCCGTTACCTCACTTTTCAACAGTAAATATTTTGGTACAAAGCTGCAGCAGGCGAAAGGTACAAGGCCGTGATATTTATTTGTTGGTGAATACGTAAATTTCCCAACCGCGATCATTGTTTCAACATATTCATATTTGCGGTTGGAAGCAACATTTAGTGCGTGAGATTTCACCTGCTGTTGGATGTGATTGCGTGGTGTGTCACAGTCGGCGCGAGAACAACTGAAACAAAACTGTCTACAGTGACTCAGTGTTTCAGTTCCTGTGTTTCAAGTTACATTCACAGCAGGTCCGGCACACAATGAAAAGTCTGTTTGTTCATCACACTTCCTTAGAAACAAAGCAAGAGTTTCCACTGTCCTCGTCTGGTCGTTAGAGGCAGGGCGGGAAATGGGCCATTGACAGGCTCCACTTCGGGTGTGCCTATCTCTGGTCTTTTCGAGGGTTATTTTCAGGGCTACTATCAAAAACTGGCGCCCATTCTTTCCGTCGTTTTTAGGGGAGGCTTTCACCTGATCCCCTTTATATAAAAAGAATAACTAACCCCCCTGATGGCTAGCCAATAACTGCCAGCCGGCGCCCCTCGTGTCGCGTCAGGCGGAAAGTGCCTTGTTTTTAGCGAGGGGAAGTTTTATATAATACGCACGCTTAATTACACACACACACACACACACACACACACACACACACACACACACACACACCTGCCAAGAATGTGTAGGCTGTGTGGTGCAGGTGTAGAGGCTATTATTTCTTTATCTTTTGGTCCAGCCTTCGCTCCTTGGTTGTGGAGCTGTTTGGTGGCGCAGGGAATGTTGCTCTCTGGTAACTCGATGGCTAGACGAACTGTGCTCACAGATTTTGTTTTCGGTAGAAAACTCTGTTCCCACACCACGCCTCTCCTCATCTAATATTCCCCCATTTTTCGTGGTCAGGTAGTGTCTGCATAGTGTTGGCTGCAGTCAAAATGCCGTACTCTAAATTCATTACACTGCCATGTTTCCATAATATAATTTAAGAAGAAAACACCACCGTAGGCATTTTGACATTTCCTACGTGAATCTTTTTCCTGAAGGAAAGAAAAGTCTCTGATTAACATGATGCAAACTCATTCTCCCCGTAACTACACTCGCTTCGAGTACGGCTAATCATATTTAATGCGGAAAAAAATGTCTACGTTTTTCATGAAAAGAAAAAGTCGTGTTTTTTTCCTTAATAATGAGCTGCATCGTTCTGTTTGAAAATATTCAGTTCCCGGGCACGGCCCTTGGGTTCACAGTGACCAAGGGTTTTCAGATATATTTCAAATTAGTACGATGTCATTCGTTATTGTTGAGACATTTAATGATGTGAAATATTAAAAAAAAATGTGTCGCTATAATAAGTTAAAAACACGAAAATACTTTCCTTATTTTCACTGTGATAATGGAGAACATGATCCATACGGTGATTTTATGTTTTCAGAAACGACACCTCTTGTTGCCATTGAGCTCAGCATTTTATTGTTTTCCATCCCCGCCAGTGGAGTCAAGCTGCAGGACGGAAGGTGGATTGTGTGGCGGCAGACACAGACCTCTCACCGTGCATGAAGGAGCAAGGCTGCTTCAAGGGAGCGACTTGGACCCTCTCTTCTCCCATGAGCTCGTGACTTTGGCGCTGCCTTACTTAGCCATGCATGGCTGAATCTCGAGCCACGAGACGTAATATTTCATTCACATCTGCTACGCGCCGGCTTTGGCATGTTATGGGCCGCTGTCTAGCTCACAGAGGTCTGTGTGTGTGCTGGTGTGTGATGGAGGAGGCGGGGAGGCACGAAAGGCCAGCTTGATATATGGGTGCTAGGGTCTATATACCTTTACCTGTGTGTTGTATATCCAAACCTGTAGACTACAAAATCCACCTGGTGTGTGTGTGTGTGTGTGTGTGTGTGTGTGTGTGTGTGTGTGTGAAATTGTGACAATTTTAAAACTGAGGGTTTTATTTCGTGGCCCAGCAACACGCGATCGTTTTCTGGGTAAATTCCTGGTGTGCTGACGTTTGCCTTGTTCAGATTAATGGATCGGGGTCGATAGTTTTACATGAACTCGCTTTTCGTTTTGAATGTGTCGGAGGAGGGACGCCGCTGGCAGGAAATGATGCCGCTTCTCGCTGAAGGTTCTTGTGTCCTTTGGAAGTCCTGGCAAACGGAAGGTGAGATACAGTGAGCCATTAACGGCTGTCTGCACCACTGAATTCCAAGTAACGGCTTCACTTGTGTATCTTAAGATTGATATATCAAGGTTTCCTGTCGGAATTCGTCACTGCAGAAAACAAAATTTCCCCCATTCAGCCTGGCTGTCACCCCGAGGTTTTACGCTGCCCTTCACATCCGCGGAGGTGATTCGGGTGAATGCCTGCCGACCAAGACCCACCTCCAGAGTCTGGCCTGGGCTCCAGCACTGCCAAGGACACTAATGCTCAAGGGTAGTGGAAATTTATCGAATAAGCCTTCCCCTCCCTGTCCCCTGAGGCCCTGCTGGCCGAGCCACAGACACGCTGCTGCTGCTGCTGCGGCAATGTGCACTCAATCATCAGCGGGACACTTCTTTTTTTCTGGTGCCTGGCCCTCCGTTACAAGCATTTGTCGAAAAATTCAGAACATACTCATGAAACAATGAAATAATGAGAGTGATATATTCCTGCTGCTCGTCATATCACACAATTTTGTTTTTACCAATTGCCATGCATCCACTTTTTTCATCACGGATAGAAACGTGTCTCTTTTTAGTCACGTGAGAAATTCCCTGCGAGTCACGACATAAAATATCGGATATCTGCACACGAGCAATTCGGAAAGAATGCTGCAGTATGCAGCCGACATCAATGATGCTTTTATGATTATTTCATACATTCCTATATATATGTGTATATATATATATATATATATATATATATATATATATATATGTATATATATATATATATATATATATATATATATATATATATATATATATATATATATATATATATATATATATATATATATATATATATATATATATATATATATATATATATATATATATATATATATATATATATATATATATATATATATATATATATATACACATACATACATACATACATACATATAAATACAAATACGGGTATACGTATACTAGCCTGACTGTATTGGGAAATTATTTATGGCGTTATTTGTGAATACATGCAGTAAGTAGAACACGTTCGTATTCGTATTCTAATGCTGAACTAATATATTCCTTCCCCCTCCTGTTCAGAGTCCCTCCACACCCGTCCACCCCACTGAAACACACACACACACACACACACACACACACACACACACACACACACACATGTTTGTAGATGGAAAGCCACACACGTAGCATCACAGGCTGCAACTGATGACATGTTTACAGCGGACCTGAAAAACCTGAGGCCGCGCCAGGACTCCCACGCGAGGCCCTCACCAACCCCCTCTCACTAACACGCACACACCCACACCCACACACCCGTTTCCAGCGCACACCAAGTAAATTCAGGGGCTTTGTGGTGTTCATGGTCTCGGCACGACAGCACAGAGTAGTATTTTGATTATTTATTGGATATTAATAAT
Source organism: Eriocheir sinensis (assembly GCF_024679095.1). NCBI lineage: Eukaryota > Metazoa > Arthropoda > Malacostraca > Decapoda > Varunidae > Eriocheir > Eriocheir sinensis. The sequence continues at coordinate 232,037 of NW_026111813.1, forward strand.
GCATTTTATTTTGTGGTGCAAATCATAACCCATTTTAAGGAGTGGAAGGAATAGGAAGATGAGGACGACAAAAAAAGGTTAAAAATGAAAGAAGAGGAAGATAAACTGAAGAATAACGTTTTAAAACGGAAAGTGAGACTGGAGAGGAGGAGCATGTGGAGGGGGAGGGGGAGGAAGACGAGAACGAGAAGGAAGAAGGAAAGGAAAGTTGGCGGAGGTAAAGAAGACGGAAATGGTTCAGAGGCAGACCTGGAGAATGAGACAGAAACGGAGAAGGAAAAGGAAGAGCAGGAGAAGGAAGGTTGGCGGCTGAAGAAAAAAACGAAAAAAAAAACGCCAAATGAAGAGTTGAAGGAAAATAAAAAGAAAACGAGTAGGAGAGAAACGAAGCAGGAGAGAAAAACGAGTAGGAGGAAAGGAAGGATACGAAGAAAAAAACAAAAGAGGGCAGTTGAATAAGTATGTGGTGTTCTATGCACAAGCACCAGCATCAACAGCACACTCACACAAAAGCGCATGAAAGGAGGAGAATGGAGCGGAAGTTTGTCATGGTCAGGCATGTGGGCAGGTGAGTGGCCAGGTGGGTGGGTGGGTGAGTGACTGGGGGGTGGGTTGGGGGGGTGAGGTGGAAAGCGCCGCCACTAAACACGTCTCGGTCATGTATTCTCGCGCAAAGGGAAGCAGAGAAAAGATCGGCGCACGTATTCCTGTATTCCTGAAGGATCGTGGCCGCGTGATGCTTATGACCCGGGAGAAAAGCACATCAGAGGAAGGTGGCAAAGGATGATACATGTTCCAAAGGCTGTCAAGTCGCCATTTTCTTCTTCTCTTGGAAAATTGTCTTCTGATATGAAACTTTGCTGCTGACTGAAAGCAAAGATTAGTGAAAAATATCAAAGGAAAAGCAAGAAAAGTGTAATAAGAGAATATGACTGAAGACAAAGTGTGTTATTTAATTAAGGCTGCCAGGTCACTTTTTTCTCTCCTATGTGATATTAAGTACGTCCATCACAGGGAAAGGAGAAGGAAGAAAGTGCTATAAAGGATGATGACTGAAGATTTTGTACGTTATTATATCTTTTTTTTTCTTCCCATGTAAAATTAAGCACTTCCATTACAAGCAAAGGAAAAGGAAGAAAGCACGGGATGGGAACGATGACAAGAGGCAGCAAGCGTTTCGGCTGTCAGGTGGCCATTTTGTCTTTCCGTCTGATATTAAGTTATTCCATTTGAAACCGAGTTAATTATCAGACCGTGTGCGGACGTGTAGCTCGCCGCCTCCCGCCCCCGACCCGCCCTGTCGCTGTTTAGTCATGCGATGTGATGATAATGGTCGCGCCGCTCCTCGCTTTATTGCCGCTCTAATGACGTAAACACCGAATTGGCCGGTGAGTAAAAGTCATAATTGAATGCTTTGCAGCGACTATTAAAAGTTGAGGGACTCGTATAAAGTTCTCAAACGCCGCCTCTGCTCCACCTCGCCTCGCCTCGCCTCACGTCTCCGCCGCCACCACCACCACCTCGCCTCACCTTACAGCACGCGCTGCTGCAACATCATCACAACCACCACTTCCACCACCTCCTCCAACTCACCACCACCTCACGCTCCGCCGTCACCACCTAACCTAACCTGCGCCGGCTGCGCTGCGCAGCTGTCGTGCAGTAGTCGTGCATCAGTTGTACAGCACCACCTCTACCTCCCATCACCACCACACCATTCGCCACCACCACAGCAACAGCCACCGCGTGTCCCCAGGCTGCCAGTGCGAAAACTTGCTAATCGCCGAGGACCAGTGAGAGATTTTTATGCAGTCTTCGCAGCGCCAGACCTCTGCCAATTTACTCCACCTAAAAATAGAAAAAATGGCACACGCACGAGGAAGATAAAAGAAAAAAAGTAAAACATCTCAGGTTAACAACGAAGTAACTTTACCTCCACGTGAGGCTTTAGTTCTTGTGGGATAAGGACGGGGGGCATGAGAGGAGAGGCTTGTGAGAAAAGAAAAAAAGAAAAAACGACGGACATCAGCTGTTATCCCGCTGGCGTGATGCGAAGGGAAGGAAGGGAGGAAGGGGAAATGGAAGGGGAAGGGAAGAAAGATTCAGTCCGGTTGAGGAGAGAGAGAGAGAGAGAGAGAGAGAGAGAGAGAGAGAGAGAGAGAGAGAGAGAGAGAGAGAGAGAGAGAGAGAGAGAGAGAGAGAGAGAGAGAGAGAGAGAGAGAGAGAGAGAGCAACACGTGTGACATCTTCCCGCAGCCTTCACCAACAAAGAACACACCGAGCTCAGGCGTCTCACACAAGGGATAGCAATCCTACAAGTCGAATTGGCAGCCATACTCTGGGCACTATTCCACGCCACACACCAGCCCCACACCAACATTATCGTAAACTCTGACTCACTATCCGCCCTCCAGGTGTTCCAAAGTGGCAGTATTACTAACAATAAGCGACTCCTAACTTTTATCTTCTTACAAGCTGGGAGACTTGCATCCTATGGCAAGCATATTTTACTGCACTGGTATACCAAATTCCAAGTCATGTCGGATTGGCAGGGAACGAGAAGGCGTGTCGGGCGGCCAACCTTGCACGGACCTTGCCTAACATCACTCTGAATATGGCACCGAGCTGGGCCACAACTCAGCGAACGCTCAACACCGCCGCAGCCAATCTAACCCGCAACCATCACCAAGACCTCATAAACCAAGGATCCAGCTCAGCCTCCTGGTATAGGACCGCCACCAACTACCAGCTTCTCAACGTCCTACCTTCCACCCCGAACGCCATAGTAAATCGGGTGCGCCGCCTTCGCCTCGGATTTCCAACATTCGCTGAAATCAGCAATAGAGAACCTGGCCCCTGCCCTCTGTCTCGACCCGCAACAGGACCCGCTGATTAATTACGTTCTTGAATGCTCAGCAGCAGAGCTCCTCCATCCCCCCGGTCTACCTGCTCCTTTAGACGAAGTCATGGCTCGGCAGCTGGCTGCTGAACGTGTGGCCAGCACTCCTGACTCGGAGATCGCAAAACTCGTATATTCATACCCGCTACCGTAAGAAAATCCACCTAGCAAGCCTTCTCAGACGGGCTCCCCCATAGCCCGTGCTCCCCCCAGGGAGTAAATATTAACAACATCTCGCCCCATCAAGAAGCCTTATTACACTCGCCCCTCAGAAGCTCCCTCGGGAGCTCACCGTCGGGCGCGGATGCCTGCTGCGCCGCTTCCTATTGTCAGGAAGAAAACTTGATCAGAAAAATATTTGACTAATTTTGTTTCGTATCTTTCTCCTTCCTTTTGTCGACAATGAGTTCGTGTAAAGTTGGATAACAACACGAGTATTGCCTAAGGACTTACAGAGGATAATATTCTTACATTTGTATTAAGACCCGACAAAGAGGATTTATTGTTCATTTTAATTCGCATCTAATTCGCTTTCATTTAATACTACTGAAGAAGTGCTCGTCCTGCATACGCGTAATACCACTTAATCCGTCTCTGGTTTACTAAGAAGAGAGCGGACGAGGTAAATGCACTGCACGGCCACAGCCTTAAGCTGGGGGGGGGTGGGGGGTGGGGGGTCCAGGTGAACACAGGAAAGGACAGGTGTGTGCAACAGTCTCTTGTCGACTAAAGAGATGTCACAAGCAAAATTAATAAATGTAAAATAGAATGTCTTCCCTCTATAATGTTCTTCGCTTTTATATCTGTAGTAACATATATGCCCGTCCTTTTTTTTTTTTTTTTTTAGTTCATAACATCTGCCTATGTCCTCTACGTCATCATCGTTAATTTTTAATAACCAGCAAAATTTATTAAAATGTAAGGTAATTATTTTTCACCATCTCCCTTTCCTCGTTTCAACTGCTTCCCTCCATCCCCAACAGGTGCGCTCGATCGGAACTGCATAACACCTGCCCTCCTGCCGTGGCACATCATTACTCATCCCGTCTGACTCGTGCAAGCTGCGGGATGAGTCACAGCAGCAACTCGCCTCGCCGCGCCTCGCCGCGCCTCGCCTCCCCCGTTGCTGCCTCTTGCATGGCCTCGACGCCCCACTGGCTACAAAATTAATCAAACTCTCCTCCCTGACACGGCCCCGCGCCACGTACATCCTGCGTCGGTCCTCGTCAGCCGCGGCCGCAATATAACTCCCAGACTTGTTTTTTTGCCGCACTAACACACACTCTTTTTGCCCTCCAGCGAATCACCTGCCTCAACCAACGCAATACTTTTACCCACTAACACCAACACACACACACACACACACACACACTTGCGCGCACACACACACACACACACACACACACACACACACACACACACACACGCACACACAGAGCATCAATCTTTAAAAGCACCACCACAGCCTCCACCACAGTGCCCTCAGCGACGGCCTCGTTGCTTCCCTCCTGAGCACCACTCGTTTGCTTTCTTCCGTTGAAATTTTCAGTTTATATTCTCACATTTCGTGCGCCGTTAGAAAAGGATGATAGAGCGGCCGACACGCGGATCTCACTTGACGGCGGAGGCTAAGGCGGTGTCAAAAGCGAATTAATTTACCTGCCTCTTTTGTACCTGGTTTTCGGGTTGTCTCGTTTCTTATTCTCATTTGTTTTCTCTCTCTCTCTCTCCTCTCCTGCGTTTCCTCCCCTCCTTGTTTTCTGCCTGCCTCCCTTCCTTCCATGGGTCCAACACACGAGCGCCAGAGGAAAGGAGGGAGGGAGGAAATGAGGTTTTGTAAGGAGCAAAAGAAAGAAGTGTGGGATATTAAAAAAAAGTAGATGTGAGTTACGTGAGAAGGAAAAACTGACTGGCGACAGGATGCTGAAAAAGATGTCTGTTGGAAAGAAAAAGAAAAGAAAAGGAGGAAAGTAGACACGTTTGGGAGGGAATGAAGGAGGAGAGAAAAAAGTAATGTATAAGAAGAAGAAATATGAAGAAGAATGTGCGGCTGAAGGAAGGTGGAGGTGAAAGAAAAATAAGTGTGGCGCAAGGACGGAGGAAAGAAGAGTAGTATTGTGGACGAGGCAAGGAGGAGAGGAGAGGAGGAAAAGGAAGAGGAGGAGGAGGAGGAGAGGTGCTTAGCTTAGAGGGAAGAAAGGGAAGAAGGAAAAAAAGTGCGAGGGAAGAGGTAAGGCAGAACATAAAGTGAGGAGTATACGTGGGGACGGACAATAACGAGGCAAGTTTTGGGGGTCATTTTTACCGAGAAACGCCGCCGCGAGGAAGGTGGAAAGGGAAGGATCGTCTTGGCCTCCCACTCAGCTGCTCTCACGGCCACTCCCACTCCTCTCCTAAGGGTCTCCACACACTCCTTCCACGTCTATGGCGGTGCTGCACAAACAAAGGCGTCCGTCACAAAACTCTCCCGCCCTCCCAATACATATATATTTTTTTCCGTTCTGGAGAGTCAGTTGAGAAAACGTTTGTTGTGTCTGAAAAGGAAATACTGAAGGAATGATGATGTTTGGACGTGATGGATAACTGTTGTAGTAATGAGGGCAAAATTAACAAGAATTGAAGTCAAGGTCGGTATTCGCCCGCCCGATATGTGTTTTTCTTGGCTATGATATTCAGTTGGGGAAGCGTTCGTTGTGTCTGAAGAGGAAATACTGAGGGAATGATAATGATTGTTTGTGATGGATAATTTTTCTAGCAATGAAGCTAAAACTAACAATAAATGAAGTCCACGTTGGTATTCGCCCTCCCGATATATATGTTTTTTTCTTGGCCATGATATTCAGTTGGGAAAGCGTTCGTTGTGTCTGAAGAGGAAAAACTGAGGGAATGATAATGATTGTTTGTGATGGATAACTCTTCTTGCAATGAAGCTAAAACTAACAATAAGTGAAGTCCACGTCGGTATTCTCCCTCCAGCACTGTCCTTCCCAGCACTAATACTTGCCTTCGTCGGCCATGAGGTAGAGTGTTTGTGAGGGCATTACGCGGATGAGATTACATGCCCAGCTTAAGTTATCCGGTTCAATCAGCACCACACAGCCGGCTCAGCACATCGAAGCACTTATAAATCTCAATAGAAAATAAAAATAAGACATAGCCGTGAAAGGTAAAAGTGCTGGACAATGTAAAATGTTCCGCCGCTGCGTGTCCGAGTGGGTGGCGGCGGGTGGAAGAGGGCGGCCACCCGACGCTAAGCCACCCGCCAACCCACCGCTCCCTCACCGCCCCTCCTTTATTGCGGCTTGAGAAGAGTGAAGATGTTCGACCAAAAATAATAATAATAATAATAAGGATAAATGTAGTGATAATAATAATGGCGGGACGCTTGGAAATCTCTTTATTTTTTTTCTGAATCTCCAGTCTGACGCCTTCCTAGCCGGGTCGCGGCCTTCGAGCGAGAGGAATGGGGAGAAGTTTTGGAGGCGAGCCGCCGCGTCGATGTGCCGCCAGACAAAAAAAAACTTCGCCAGTAATGGAACAACTTGTCCAGGCTAAACAGGCGAACACAATATTATTACTCCTTAGCATCTAGATCAATTATTTTCTTTGCCGCGGTAAATGTTAGTCATCACATCTTTTTTAGAAACCATTTGAAGTCTCCTATTTCTAAGCTCTCCAGAAAGAGTTTCAGGAAAGTTGAGAAACATTTTATGTTAAAGGAATTTCAGTTCACTGCAACGCGGTGCAGTAGTCTAGCGCACAAAGTAATATATACTCTTTAAAGATCGCCCACGCAAATTAGTCTACAATGAGGATTGAAATTTGTGTGGAAGTAACTCAATATGAGGAGAAATAATAAGATATAAGACTCTGACCTCTTCTGTCAAGTAATGGTGATCGTGCCCGTTGGATGGGACAGACAAGGCTGGACTGAGTAAATGAAAACTAGCACGATTGCACCATAGAGTTTACGACTGATAACATGACCTCCATTTTGTTGAGCCCGGGGGAGAAAGATAGTAAGACGTGACTTTGAGTCTGACACAATGACAAATAACTCGTCTAGACACGAAGAGGTACTTGGACCCAGATTCTTGTTTATCTCGAGGCCGTCTAGACTTCGTAGGCCGAATGCTGCCGTTTCGAGGTCGTTTTGGACATCGTAAATCTGATGGGTGCGTCGTAGGGTCAACTTTGTACTTTTATTTCATTTTACTCAGACTTTGAGTCGGCATCCTTCTCAAGCTTGTGTAAATTAAGTGGTGTGAGTCGTGAGTAACGGCCAAAGAATCCGATAGATAGACAGACAGAAGATGATAGATATACATTAAGAGACGTATTCAGACATAGATTAAGAGAGAGAGAGAGAGAGAGAGAGAGAGAGAGAGAGAGAGAGAGAGAGAGAGAGAGAGAGAGAGAGAGAGAGAGAGAGAGAGAGAGAGAGAGAGAGAGAGAGAGATCCATGGCAACCTCAACTGATGGAAATGTAGATTAATAAACACGTGGACAGACAAGCGAAGAACCACAGATAGATATAGAGACAGACGAACCACTGGGATGGATAGATAGACAGATAGCCCGTGTCCATCTCTCTTTTTCTCTCTGCTGAGTTGGTCCATTTGAATGAATGAAACCGTAGAACTTTCCTCTCTGAAGCCAGCGAAGTTAATCCACACCACTATTGCACTAATTTCCACAGCTCTGCCTCTCTTCTCTCTTGCCTTCCCCGTCCTTTACCCTCCTGCTCTCCCTCTTCTCTAGCCCACTTCCTTTTCTATTTCCACTCCCTCTCTTCGTCTTCAGCTTCATCCCTCTACCTCCTCCTCCTACTATTACTCCTACGCGCTCCCATTCGTCCATTATCTCGCCCGGAACATTTCATTTGGCTCGGGAGATTAAACGGAAGCCACTTATAACGCTGCTTGGGCGGGGATTACCAGCCTCATGCTTCACCGGCTCATTGTTGTCTCGGTGAAGCCTCCAAGCGGCGTCCGGTCAGCCTAAGAGTAACCCGCCAGCGTTGTAGGTTGAGATCCAGACTGGAAGGATCTGCTCCGAGAGGACTGGTGCGTCACATGGGTTCTTGTTACTGATCCGAGTCCTTTTTTTCCCCCGCTGATTATTGAGGAGTACGGGCGCTAGGGTCCGGGCGGGGTTTTTCCGGTACGTCGGCTTTGGGGTTTTAATAAGAGGATCAAAAGGGTTTAGTTTAAATCCCTCACCCATCTCACCCCTCTCCTCCCCTCCCGTCCCTTCTCCTCTATTCTGATAGCCTCTCATCCCTCCCCTTGCCATCATTTTTTGTAACCTTCCATGCATCCTTTATCTATCATCATCAATATTTCGTGTAAACACTTCGTGATCTGTGTACTTACATAGTTAATTATAACCTGACGCCCTGTTATCACTCCATGTTTTCCAGGAAGGTTCGTTAATGAGACGGACGAGTCGTGTGCAAAATATATAGGAATTAAAGTTCTATTTACTGGATGTTCGCATAGACCAAGTTACCATCACATGAGTAACCAGCGTGTTAGTTTGTAGCGTCATACATAAACACGCAGATTGGAGTACTTTAGAAGCCTGCTTATTTGTGTTGGCCGTGTCTTTCGTCTCCTTTCTTCTCTGTTTCTTAGGATTTTGTTAACCATGCATGTTACCGGCCGCCTGAGCCATCCACGCGCTGCCCTGTGTAGACTCCCTGACCGTGTCCCGTGCATGGCGTCGCGGAGTTCCAGTCGCCAGTTTCATGCAGCGTCGCCTTCAGCCGGACAAAGTTAGTGGACTCCCCCCGGATAATAGTCTGCTTGATGCTTTAATTTAATTCAGGTCCTCCTTGTCCAGTTCCGCCTCTCGGATGGTGACAGCGCGCTAACTTTAACAATGATTAGTTTCGGAGTGAATGTAAACAGCTAACTACTCTGCCTTGTGTCCGTGAGGTGGAATAAGTCGAATCATTTGCGGTATTTCTTCACTTAATTTATGTTCGGCGCAGGTATCGGACCCGCCGCGCTGCAATGATCGGGTGAGACTTACCTGGAAGCCTCCGGTAATGAGCTTTAGAATAACATTAGTATTATAGCTTCAGAGTAGCCTCGTCTTTGGACACACACACACACACACACACACACACACACACACACACACACACACACACACACACTCATTAATGAACAGACAGACGAACATACAGACACAGACGATTCGAAGAAGTTACTGGAAAAGTCATCATGCTTGAAAACAAAATAAGCAACGTTGGAAATAATTTAATGGAGTAATAAAATATCTTGGTTTGAAAGAACCGAGAGGAGACCGAGACGATGCAGTGATGTGGATTGAAACGAGACAAATATAAAGTGAAACCAGACTGAAACATGACAGATCAAATTGGGACGTGACAAAGTTAAGATTAAAACGTCAAATAAGAGGAAGTGATATGAATTGGGATGATTTTAAGGCGGGACGGAGATCGGAATTTAGGAAGGACTAAGACGGACAACAAATGCGAATTGAGACGGAGTAGAGACAGAAAGGAGATCATGCCAGTGACACGTAAGGACCCAACCCTGAAATTGATGCTCCTTATACGCGTCTCCGGAAGCAATACGTATAAGCTAATGCTCCAGTTTTGTTTTTCTCCCCTCTTAGAATAAACTCCGACAGTCTTGCAGCAGAGTTTACTGGTGAAGAGGAGAAAAGAAGGAGAGTAGAGCAAAGGAAGGGAGAGGAAGAGGGATGGATAGGAGGGGAGGAAATGGGAGGAGGGGAAGGACTTTTTGTTGGGAAAGTTTCATGTCCTGTGACGAGTCCGTGCTTGCAGTGTGTGTGTGTGTATATGTGTGTGTGTGTGTGTGTGTGTGTGTGTGTGTGTGTGTGTTTGTTCATATATATATCATCAAGACACCTCTCCACCCGAAATTGACCTCTCTTTTGGCTACTCTTTACTTTTTACTTTTATGGGAGCGGTGAGTAGCGGGCTTTTTTTTCACTTTTTGTTGCCCTTGAGCCGCGTCCTTTGATGTAAAAAAACAAACAAAAAAAAACAAGCCTTTTCTCGTAGCGCCCTCTGGTTAATTATAAAATGAATGCACATTTAAAACACTTCTGGTTGACCCAATTTTACTCGTTCCTCGCACAATGGATGGGATTAAATCATTGCAAGAGATTGGAAAGTCGTTCATCGGGAAGCTATCGAGTTATTTTGAACATTATACTTGCCGGTTAATTCCAGTGCGCCATTCATCATGACTAAACCGATTGTCGAGTCTTGCCGCCGTGAAAATGAAACGCGTGGAGGGTCCAGCGTGTGTGTGTGTGTATTGTCATTCATATACATGTCTTTAGCACACACACACACACACACACACACACACACACACACACACACACACACACACACAGACAACGCCACCACCTTTTAGTGTGTATTATTTTAAACTACCTGGACACCTCACTGCCTCTGCAAACTCCTCCTCCTCCTCCTCTTCCTCCTCCTCCTCCTCCTCCTCCTCCTCCTCCTCCTCCTCCTCCTCCTCCTGTCGCCATTAATGGAGGAGGGGAAGCGTGAAGGGAAACTGAGAAGATTTTTTTTGCAGGAAGGAAGAAAGAGAGAATGGCGAAATGGGGAGAGGAGGAGGAGGAGGAGGAGGAGGAGGAGGAGGAGGAGGAGAAAGGGAAGGATAAACGGAGGGTCCGGTCGGGTTGCTTTTTCGGCTCATTTACTATATGAAGAGAGAGAGAGAGAGAGAGAGAGAGAGAGAGAGAGAGAGAGAGAGAGAGAGAGAGAGAGAGAGAGAGAGAGAGAGAGAGAGAGAGAGAGAGAGAGCCGAACACGTCCCTCGCCTCACACAATGTCTCATCAGGCCGCCGTGGTTACTGCTTAGGGCCTCTTTCGCACCCATGTCCCTTCCTCTGTTCCTTGTTCCTCTTTACCCCATCCTGTCTCTGCCACGCTCACGTCCCTTCCTTCCTTTTCCCTTCTCCCTACTTTCACTCCTTTCATCTTCTCAGTATCCTTAACCACCCTGTCCCTTCCTCGTTCCTTCCTCCGTTCCTTGCTCCTCTCTACCCCATCCTGTCTGTGCCACGCTCACGTCCTTTTCTTCCTTTTCCCTTCTCCCTACTTTCACTCCTGTCATCTCAATTTCCCTAACCACCCATGTCCCTTCCTTGTCCTTGCCTCTGTAACTAGCCTCTCCTTGCCTCATTCTCATCCCTCTCCCTATCCCATCTTCGTCCTTTCCTTCCTTCTCCCTTCTCCCTACTTTCACTCCTTTCATCCTCTCAATATCCGTAACCACCTCGTTCCTTCCTCGTTCTTACCTCTGTAACTAGCCTCTCCTTGCCTCATTGTCATCCCTCTCCCTATCCCATCTTCGTCCTTTCCTTTGTCACCTTCGTCCCTGCCCGTATCCCATCCTCTTCCTTTCCCTTCCTTGTCCCTCCCACTGTTCCTAGCTTCTCTTTGCCCCATCCTCTGTCTCTGCTCCGTCCCTGTCCCTGCTCCCATCCCGTTCTCATCCTTTTTCACTAGCCTCTTTTTTTTTTTCCCTCATCCGTCCCTGCACCCTATTCCGCATACTTCCATTCCCTAGCCTCCCCGTCCCTTCCTTGTCCCTATCACTGCTCCTCTTCTCTCTTTGGCCCATTTCCTGTCCCCATTCCGGCCCCGTCCTGTCTCCGTCCTGATACTTTTCCTCTCCCGTCTGCGTCCCGTCTTCAGGCCACGAAGCGCAACTTGGCAGTGGAATGTGAGCCAATAAGAGTCCCTCCTTCTCCTCCTACTCCTCCTCCTCCCTTACTCCTTCCTCTTTCATTCCTTCCTCCTTCCCCTCTCAAGTCACCTCCTCCTCATGTCAACACTCAGGCTCTATTCCATAACCCTTCTCTCTCCTCTTCTCTCCTCTCCTTCTTTCTCTTCTCTCCTCTTCTTCATCCTTTCTTTTCCGTTCTTTTTACTTCTGCAGTGTTTCTTCGGGCGTTTGCGTCTGTTTATGTTCGTGTGTTTGTGTTTGTTTGTTTGTTCCCAATTTTGCCCTTTGCAACCCTTGTCATCTTAGTCCATCGTTCCCTCTTCGTCCTCGTAATCGGCTTTCTCGCCCTCTGAGTTCTGCTTTTACACCACCTCTTCTTCCTCCTCGTCCATGTCCTCTCATTCTCCTCCTCGTTGTCGTCATTTCCAACCTCCTTTCTCTAATCTACCTCTTGCAGTTTTCGCCCTCATCAACTCAGCACTGAAGATCTTTATCCTTCTCAGAGTGCTCGTCGTGGCTACTTCACCTCGCTGCTCCACCCACTATCTCGTCCAGCTGTCCCTCACTCCCCTTCACCTCGCCGTTCCGACCACTATATTGCCCAGCCGTCTCTCACTTGCTCTTCGTCTTCTCGCCAACTTCTTTTGTGCGTCATTGCCAAGTCTTTCTGTCCATCATCGCCCCTCCCGGCCATCCAATAACCTGCAGTAACTTCTCCAGGGTCTCAAAGTACCTCCTGAACCCTTCGGAGACTCATACACTTCCCTGCCTTTCTGTTGACCGTTTAGACGTCGAAGAAATTACATTCCAGTCTATCCTTTCACGCGGTCACACCCTCCGCCACCCCCCTCACCCCCTCACCCCTCTCTCTTCGTACTCTTCTTACTTCATCCTCCTTCGTGTCTAATAGTATTCCTCCTCTTCCTCTTCCTCTTCTTCTTCTCCTCCTCTTAGTTTCCTTTCTCGTACTTAGTTTTCCTCCTCCGTGTCTTCTTGTGTTTTCTTTTTTCCTTTCCCCTCTAACTTTTCCTCCTTAGTTTCCGGTGCCTAATAGTAATCAGCTTTTCCCCCTCCTCTCTCTCCTCCTCCTCCTCCTCCTCCCCTGACAAGATGAGACTCGTGTGATGCAGAAGAATGTGTTGCCGGAGTTATTGTGTCGCGGAACGATGCTGCGTGTGTGTTTGGGGTTATGTGAAAGAGAGAGAGAGAGAGAGAGAGAGAGAGAGAGAGAGAGAGAGAGAGAGAGAGAGAGAGAGAGAGAGAGAGAGAGAGAGAGAGAGAGTTCTTGCGTATGCTCCTTCTAATTAGAATAGTCTAGATTCCCTTTGTAATCTCTCGGTCTACTCTCTCTCTCTCTCTCTCTCTCTCTCTCTCTCTCTCTCTCTCTCTCACACACACACACACACACACACACACACACACGAGCGGTAATAGAGGTAATGTTATCCCACACATTGTTATTCTTGCGACAGACACACACGCTCGCCAAACCTCATCTACGCGCGGCATCACCTGATCGCTAATTGCCTCACCTGTCACGCGAGACTGCTTCTTATTAGCCCTCGCGTGCAAGTGAGGGCACATGTAGTTGTTGGCGTAACTTGTTTGAACTTGTTAGAACTTGTCCGCATCGATGAGGTGGTGGAGACATGGTGCGCAGGTATTTGTAATTATAGAGGAAGAGGAAATGCATTGATGGTTGGGAATCAGAGGTGTATGATTTCTGCTTAATTAATGCGTGTTGATTCAGTGTGGGTCGCAAACACATACAGACTTATGTATCTGCGTAATAACACATCCACACACACACACACACACACACACACACACACACACACACACACACACACACACACACACACACACACACACACACACACACACACACGAACAGAGTCAGACAAACCAACACACAGACAAAAGGAGAGAGATGCAGAGAATGTTAATATTCTTGAATGTCATGTTAAAGGTCTTTCTACTCCCTTTGCATAAAAATAAACACACGCACACGGATTAGACTTTTAACTTTGACTTTTGACTCGCAGTGAATCGCAAACCAGTTCTTGTACATAAAATTTTACATTGTTTACATTAATAATAGCGTGAAATGATGAGCTTTATCTGGGTAATATCAAATTCCATGTACCTACGTCACCTGGTTTGCCATCAAAGGCGAATCAAAGGATCAATTATAGCGTATTGCATGTTATTCCCCGTATTGACGTCTCAAATCCAAACCAAGACTCCATTTGATGACGAGGCTGAACAGACTTTATTAGAAGATCTTGGTACGAGTATCGCTGTTGCGTAAGGCGACTCTGGGTACCCAAGGACCGAGTGGTGGGTCACTGGGAGCCGCAAGGTTGTCTTGAGAGGATCTTGGCTCCTCCATTAGCACGAAGGACACGAGTAAAGAAGGGGAGCCATGGAGACCTGGCCATATGTGTGGGTCTGTCGGTAAGGAGGCTGGCTTGAGAGAGAGAGAGAGAGAGAGAGAGAGAGAGAGAGAGAGAGAGAGAGAGAGAGAGAGAGAGAGAGAGAGAGAGAGAGAGAGAGAGAGAGAGAGAGAGAGAGAGACAGAGAGAGAGAGAGAGAGAGGTCGTCGGGTGTTATGGAACGATTTGCCACGTAAGTGTATTTGTTTGTGCGATTTGAAATTGCTTCGTCTTCGCAGTTAGGATAAGGCAAGGTTATGGAGGCTGGGAAGGACGTCGGGGGGATGGGGGGGGGTGAGGGGGGTAAAGACACGTGCACAGGGGAGGGGGATGTGGATAAGGTCGTGAATGCTGTTTGAGGAGTGTGAGGCGTGGGTAGTGAGTGTGCTGTGAGTTATATGAAGTGGGTGGTGTGTAGTGTGGGTGGTGTGTGATATCGGGAGTGTGTAGTGTGGGTGGTGTGTGATATCGGGAGTGTGTAGTGTGGGTGGTGTGTTATACTGGGAGTGTGTAGTGTGGGTGGTGTGTGATACTGGGAGTGTGGGTGGTGTGTGATATCGGGAGTGTGTGGTGTGTGATATCGGGAGTGTGTGTGGGTGGGGTGTGATACTGGGAGTGTGTAGTGTGGGTGGTGTGTGATCTCGGGAGTGTGTAGTGTGGGTGGTGTGTGATATCGGGAGTGTGTAGTGTGGGTGTGTGGGTGGTGATACTGGGAGTGTGTAGTGGGTGGTGTGTGATACTGGGAGTGTGGGTGGGTGTGATATCGGGAGTGTGTAGTGTGGGTGGTGTGTGATATCTGGGAGTGTAGTGTGGTGTGTGGTGTGTGGTGTGTGTGTGTGGGTGGTGTGTGATATCGGGAGGTGTAGTGGTGGTGTGTGATATCGGGAGTGTGTGTGGGTGGTGTGTGATATCGGGAGTGTGTAGTGTGGTGGTGATATCGGGAGTGTAGTGGGTGGTGTGTGATATCGGGAGGTGTAGTGGGTGGTGTGATATCGGGAGTGTGTAGTGGTGGTGTGTGATATCGGGAGTGTAGTGTGGGTGGTGTGATATCGGGAGTGTGTGGGTGGTGTGTGATATCGGGAGTGTAGTGGGTGGTGTGTGATATCGGGTGTGTAGGTGGGTGGTGTGTGATATCGGGAGTGTAGTGTGGGTGGTGTGTGATATCGGGAGTGTGTGGGTGGTGTGTGATACTGGGAGTGTGTAGTGTGGTGTGTGATACTGGGAGTGTAGTGTGGTGTGCCTTTGATGTGTGTCCTGGGTGGTGTGTCACGATGTTGGTGCCTGCCAGACCGTGGGAGGAATCGAGACATGCATTCATTCTGATTCACGCGTGTCGGCATTCCTTCCGCGTCCGCCTGCCTCGCCTCGCCTCGCCTCGCCTCGCCTTGCCTCGCCTTGCCTCGCCGCTTTATGCTACCTTGCGCTTTCCCGAGGGCACAAGCGATGCGTCTGAAATATATTTTTAGTTCACGGTATAGAATAGAGGGAGTTTTCTTCATTTTCTCTTTGTTTTTCTTTCTTATTTGCGTGACGTTAGTTTTACGCGACTTTGAGAGTGATTATGTTTCTGTCTCTTCTCAGCCTCTTGTCTTCCTCGCTGTCTTTTTTGTGATGTTTTCGTAGGTTTAGAGTTTTATTCGTCTGTCTGTATGTTAGTCAGTTTTCGCATTGTGTAGAGATCTTCCTCCTCACTTTCTTCTTTGCAAATAGTCTATATCTACTGTATAGAGCTCATTTTCATGTGTCATATGTGTTATCAGCCTTCATATACTGCACACGTGAGAGATGGGTCTATATATCAGTCTTCTCACGGGTCTAATCTATATAACTCGTCTTCGTTTCTGCCTAAGTATTCATGTGGGAATCATAAATTTTTGCTTTGCATGGCCCCAAAATTTCTAGTCCTTGAAGGTGGGAAATTTCCTCCGTGTCTTCCAGGTGACAGCGTATCGTCAGCCGCCTCAGGTGATGTTTGCAGGTATCGGCGCGCATGGCAAGGCTGAAGGAGTATTTTATATGGAAAGCCTTTGACTGCCTTCAGCCTAAAGACCCGAGGGAGAGGCGCTTAAGACCTGACGGCAAAGTTCTCCATGGCTTGATATATTTTTTACCGTGCTTATGAATGGATCAATGACGAAAAGCCTTTGCAGTTTTCTTTACTTTAATTGTGAGTTTATAATTAGTGGACGGACTGAAATAGCATCATTAGTGGCAAAGCGAGTGTTTTATATTTCCTTGGACATGGGGAAGTTTTCAGGTTGCTGCTTTAATATTCTCCTGTTTGCGTATATGAGAATATGGCCTGAGTGAGAATGACTAATAGATGTTTTTTTATGATGAAGCTCGAGGGACACGTGGCTGACCTGAGGCGATGCTGCAACACACACAATTCTTTAGTTTTTTGTATTATTTATCTGTAGTATAGTAAAAGATATGGTTGAGTGCCACACTCATCGGCGTTCCGGCAGGGGCCCATGAATTGCAATGCGAACAATCTAACCGATTGTTCCCATCGTAACTCCCTTCCGGATGGAGGCTCTTAAAAAACACACACACACACACACACACACACACACACACACACACACACACACACACACACACACACACACACACACACACACACACACACACACACACACACACACATGAACCTTCAAGTAAAGGCCCTTTTTGTAATGTGCTCCTCGGGCGCCTCATCAATCCTCCATTTAACCTTCACCTGGTCCGCACGTGCCGCCCCAAGCCTGAGTGATGAGACGTCTCTATAAAAGGCAAGAGGCTGAGCGAAGCAGAAAATCGGGATGATGGGAACGTAAGAATGGGAAGGGATAATGAACTCCCTGAGGATTTTATGTGTCTGTATCGGTGAGGCGGAGCTGGCAACGTATCTCAGTTTGGTTAGCTGGAGAGAAAAAAGAAGACCTAATATTCTTTTATGGATTGTTTCCGTTTACAGTACGAAAAGAGGGCACGTGTGTGTGTTCGGGGGGATCTGGATGGATGGGTGAGTGAGTGGGTGTGTGGAAACGAGGAACAAGCCCAGAGAATAATTAATGGACGGCAGGAAGGTGGAGTGTGTCAGGTGTGGAGTGGGGGGAAGTGGAAAGGGCAAGGATGATGGGGAGAGTGTGCGTGGCGCAGGTGGTTGTGGCGAGGGTGAGGTGTTGGGTGGAGGGGCGTGGCGATGGTGGCTGTGGAGTTGGTGGAGTGTTAAAAAGAGGGGCGTGGTTCTGGTGACTGTGGCGTGGGTGGGGTGTTGAGGAGAGGTGGTGGGGATGACTTTGGAGAGGGTATGCTGGGAGAGGAGCGTGGAAGGTTGGCGGTGAAGAGGTTGGGGTGCTGGGGATAGGGTCGTGAGGGGGGTATCTTAGGTGAGTGTGAGGTGTCTGGGAAGCGTGGGTCGTGTGGGGACGCAGGAGTAAGGCGGAAGGAGTGCAGCCGGAGTCTCGAATGTGCAGTAAAACATCCATAAAAGAACGTCTCTCCTGAAGAAACTTTGCAGGTTAAGTGAATTAGTAAACTGTGACCTTAAAAAATTGCTCTTGAATCATGGAAACGCGCAGGTGGACGAACAGACCAAAGAATTTACAAGGATTTTAATGGACTTTAAGACGCGAACAAGCTAGCAAACTGTAACTAAAACGCATAAAGAATTCAATAGGCAAGCCAGCGCGCACATAGGCAAACACTTCAAAAAAACTGAGGAACAACAGCCATACTTCGTCACAGGCATAGAAGATGGGTGTTTCAGCTTGACCGACTTTGCAACACTTCTTCTTTACTTATTCTATTGGATGCCGCTGGCTAGAATTGCTCGATGATTTATTCCGTTCAAGAACTGAAGGAATACTTTATATCTTTACATAAAAAAGAGACAACTCCCCCCCCCCCACCCCACCACACACACACACACACACACACACCCGGAGCATGCATTCTAATCTTAAAGAAAGTGGAATATGATCTTGCACCATTTGTTTTGCACTTTTTTTTTTGGGGGGGGGGGGGGCCTCCTCTAGTTTTGCGTTTGTCGGAGCAGTGCCAGGCGGGGGCGGGGGGAGAGGGCCTTCTTTTTCTGTCTGTCCTTGAACTGCTTCCCTTGCTATAAAAAAATTAAAAAAAGGACCGTCCGTAATAAGACCTTCTACCCAGGTGACACTGCTTAGTGACCTCCCGGGTAACACAAGAAGGTCACGTCGTAGGCTGGCTAACCCTATTCAGGTACCGTTCTGCAGGTGACCCCAGGTTAATTAATGAAGTCTAAGCCCTTTAAATACATAGCAGACACCCCCCAGGTAGACTTTCATTCCACCAGGTGACCTCTGACCAAGGAATCCCCAGTCAGGTTATCCTCAGCCCTCCCCCAGCTAGGTGACCCTCAAAATTTACCCCCCCCCCCCTACCCCCGCTGAGGATGGCGTGCGGGAAGTCCACGTATAAATTTTAGCTTTTTTACCCCACGCTGTGCTGGTAACATCCTATTATTTACGAGACATGGACGAGCTTACCCAGCAAACATCATGTGCGTATATCATTCTGTGTGTGTGTGTACGTGTATATGGGGGAAGGAATGGGGGGGGAGGGGGGTGACTTCCTGCCTTTCTGTCCATCTGTTTGTTTTTCTGTCTCCCTTTTTGCTTGTCTGTCGGTGTCAAGGGCGAGTAAAGGCCAGGGCGTCCATTTATGCAGATGAGGGAAGGAAGGGAGGGCGGTGCGGTGAAGAATCCATCGTGTTGTCTCGTGTGCAATATTGCCTCGAGGCGGTTCAGCATGACGCCAACGCCGCCCCAGACAGCCCAAACATTTTCCCTTTCCTTCCTCTTTCTTTACTTACACCATCCTCTCCTCTTTTACTCTTTCTCTCTTCCTAAATTCTCCGTTTTTTATACCTGTCACTTCTTACTTTTTCTTCCGTCATCTTTCTTTGCTTGTTTTAACGTCTCCTCTTTCTTTGCCTCTTTGTACCTCTTGTTTCTTGTCTCTTTCCTTAGTCTTTTCTTTTTATACCTCCTGTTACTTCTTGTTTTTTTTCCATCCTCTTTCATTACTTGTTTCATCTCTTGTTTTATGTTTCTTGTTACCTCTTGGTCTTCTTTCCTTCCTTCCTCACTTCCTTTCTTCCTTCCTTCCTTCCTTCCTTCCTTCCTTCCTTCCTTCCCTCCTTCCTTATCTTCCTATCTTCCTATATCATAATTTCTCGTATGCTCCTCATTACTTTCCGTTCTTTTTCTCTTCCTATACCTTTTTACTTTCTTGTTCCTTTTCTCTTCCTATACTTGTTTCATCCTTTCCTCTTATTTATGCTTCTTGTTACTTGTTGGCGTTTCTCTCATTCAGGTTTTGCTATTTTATTCATTTCGTCTTTCAATTTCCATCTTTGTCTCTCCTTGAATGTTTTGTCG
This sequence comes from Eriocheir sinensis, assembly GCF_024679095.1. Lineage (NCBI taxonomy): Eukaryota > Metazoa > Arthropoda > Malacostraca > Decapoda > Varunidae > Eriocheir > Eriocheir sinensis. Next base: position 251,529 of record NW_026111813.1, read on the forward strand.
TCTTCTTATTTGCATGATATCCTACTGTTTTTCTTTCTGTCCTTACCACCTGTTTTATCCTTTTCTTTGAAGTTCTGTTTTCTCCAGTCTTATATTTGCTGCTTTGCCTCTCTCCACTTCAATTTTGTTTGTCTCCTTTCGTGCTCCGTGCCTGGCTTTGCATTTTCCTTGTTCCATCTTTTTTTCTTGATAAGTGTTCCTCCTCCCAAATATTTTTCCTTTAATCTTCTCCAGGAATCGTCTCATAACTTTTCTCTCTCTTTTTGTAGCTTAACCTTGGCCAAGATGAGAAGGAGGCGTATTCTTTTGTTTTTTATCCGTGTGTAAACTGCGTAAGGTCCGTGCTGCTGTGCTTTTCCCTGTCGTGATGGCGCCGTGAGAGGCCGCGGGTAATGGGAGGCACGCACGTGACGAATTCCAAACCACTGGGTAAGGACGAGACTCGAGGAGCGGAGGCACAGAATTTTAACACTGCTTCCCCACCTTGAATGTTGTCCTCAAGCTGTCGTTGAGAGACTTCGTGATGAAGCTGTTGCAGGAGAAAGAGGAGGAGGAGGAAGAAGAGGAGGCAAAGAGGAGTGGGAGGAGAAGGAAAGCGAGAAAGATCAACACAAACTGAGGACTGAAAGATTTCAAGTCAAGCAAGAAGAAAAAAAACTAAAAAAGAAGCAATAGAAGAAAAATAAGCAGAGAGAGAGAGAGAGAGAGAGAGAGAGAGAGAGAGAGAGAGAGAGAGAGAGAGAGAGAGAGAGAGAGAGAGAGAGAGAGAGAGAGAGAGAGAGAGAGAGAGAGAGAGAGAGAGAGAGAGAGAGAGAGAGTGTGTGTGTGTGTGTGTGTGTAACAAGAGCAGAACGATTGCATCTTCTTCACGTGGTTCAGACTTCTTCGCACACGGAAACAACTCTTTGAACCTGGCACGTGAGGGAACTTGAGTGCCAGGGAACGCTTGCGAGAGACGAACTGGGTGTTGGC
>NW_026111813.1:257500-287500 GCF_024679095.1 Eriocheir sinensis
TACCCCTCCCCACCCATCGCACCCATTAGCTTTATTACAATCACCTTCCCCATCACAATTACGCTTCTCCTATGCACTTTAATTATCAGTACCATCTTCACCTTACACTCATTTTTTCACCCTCTTCCCACACCCACAATCATCATAACAATCAGCCTGTGACCGGCCTGTCTCACCATTAGCTTCGTTACAATCAGCGTCGCCGCCACGCCGCCGACGCCAGCAAACACGCGTCACGGAACAGACAGGTCAGCTAATTATCACCGGCTCACCTGAAATAAGTCTAATTACCTGGGAGTCACCTGTCACCCGCACGGCCCTTCTTGCACGACACAATTAAGCTTCAAGTCAACAAGGACACGTGAGGAACTGGGGAGGAGGAGAAGGAGAAGGAGGAGGAGATGGACAGTGAAGAGTAGGAGGAGAAGGAGGAGAGACACAAGAGGAGGAGGAGAAGGAGAAGCATTGAGGGAGAAGGAGAAGCATAGAAGGAGGAGGAGAAAAAGAAGAAGCATTGAGGAGGAGAAGAAAAAGAAGCATGAAGGAGGAGAAGGAGAAGCAATGAGGGAGGAGGAGAAGGAGAAGCATAGAAGGGGAAGGATAAAAAGAAGAAGCATTAAGGAGGAGGAGGAGAAGAAAGAGAAGCAATGAGGGAGGAGGAGAGGCAATGAGGGAGGAGGAAAAGGAGAAGCATAGAAGGGGAAGGAGAAGAAGAAGCATTAAGGAGGAGGAGGAGAAGAAAGAGAAGCAATGAGGGAGGAGGAGGAGAAGGAGAAGCATAGAAGGAGGAGTAGAAAAAGAAGAAGCATTGAGGAGGAGGAGGGGGAGAAGAAAGAGAAGCAATGAGGGAGGAGAAGGAGAGGCAATGAGGGAGGAGAAGGAGAAGCATAGAAGGGGAAGGAGAAGAAGAAGCATTAAGGAGGAGGAGGAGAAGAAAGAGAAGCAATGAGGGAGGAGAAGGAGAAGCAGTGAGGGAGGAGGAGAAGGAGGAGTAGAAAAAGAAGAAGCATTGAGGAGGAGGAGGAGGAGAAGAAAGAGAAGCAATGAGGGAGGAGAAGGAGAAGAATGAGGGAGGAAGAGAAGGAGAAGCATAGAAGGGGAAGGATAAAAAGAAGAAGCATTAAGGAGGTACCTACACACACATCCACTCACTTTTCTTTATCTCATCAGCGAGAAGAATAACGCTTTTTAAGGCAAGCATTTATACTCCTCGCAGAGCATCTTATTGCTTCACTGAATGTTGACTCGCACATGTAGAACTCTTACGTGTGTGTGTGTGTGTGTGTGTGTGTGTGTGTGTGTGTGTGTGTGAGGGGTTGGAAGAGGGATAAGGCTTCTGTTTATGTAAATGAGGGCGACAGCCTCGAGAAGACTTGTGGCAACGTTGGCTATCTGTGCAATATTGCTTTGTGCTGAGAGCGTGCGGCGGCGGTGCTGAGCGGTGAGGGGCTGGAAATGAAAGAGAGAGAGAGAGAGAGAGAGAGAGAGAGAGAGAGAGAGAGAGAGAGAGAGAGAGAGAGAGAGAGAGAGAGAGAGAGAGAGAGAGAGAGAGAGAGAGAGAGAATAAAAAATACCTCAGATTTATATTGATCGCCGAAAATACCTCAGATTTGACAGACACAGAGAGAGTGAGTGAATCAAAAATACCTCAGATATTGATGGCCAAAAATACCTCAGATATATATTGATAGCCAAAAATACCTCAGATATATATTGACAGCCAAAAATACCTCAGATATATATTGATCGCCGAAAATACCTCAGATTTGACAGACACAGAGAGAGAGAGTGAATCAAAAATACCTCAGATATATATTGATGGCCAAAAATACCTCAGATATATATTGACAGCCAAAAATACCTCAGATATATATTGACAGACACAGACATACACACAGACAGACAGACAAATAGACAGACAAACAGGTAAAACAATGAGCAAAGAGTATCTCACGCATATAATTATAGACAGACAAAGGCATACAGGATTACAAACTAAAAAAAAAATATGTTTCTACACTGAACACAAGACAGGCAGATAGAAAGACAGCCAGACGAACAAACAAAAACTGACTCATTCTCTCAGACGCAGACAGACCGACACAAACACCTTCACCCAGACGCCCAGACAAATTTTCACTCCAGACGGGAAACGAAAGCCGAGAAAAAAAAAATGCGAGTAATAAGAGAAAAATATGAAAGAAAATGAAGAGAGAAAAAAAAGCGAGTCTCCGGATGGTGCAAAGTAGGGCGAAGAAGAAGAAGAAGAAGAAGAAGAAGAAGAAGAAGAAGATAAAAGCAGAAAAAAATGAAAGAGCAAAGGAGCTGAAGTGAACCCCAATATCGACTGTGAGAGAGAGAGAGAGAGAGAGAGAGAGAGAGAGAGAGAGAGAGAGAGAGAGAGAGAGAGAGAGAGAGAGAGAGAGAGAGAGAGAGAGAGAGAGAGAGAGAGAGAGAGCGCAAAAAATAAATAAATAAAAGTCCCGGGTAGCATCGACGTTATTCCACCACATTTTCTTTCAATAGTCGAATAAAAATTAGGTTCTGGAGGCGAGCATTTGGACACGAGCTGACCGAGGCTTTTTAACGTCCCTCGTCTTATGTTGAAGGTTGAAAATATTTAAAGGAAAAGGAGGTAAAAAAAAAAAAAACACCTCGCTTTTGGAAGGTAAGCTGAAATCGAGGAGAGGAAGAAGAGGATGGTAAAAAAAAAAAAAAAAACTATAGAGGAGAAATACGTCTTGAGGAAAAATAAGAAGAGAAATAAGAAGCTGAAAAGGTGTGGAATAAAAGGAGAATGGAAAGAAGAGGAGAAAGGAGAAAGAATGAAGATGGAAAGGAAAGGGCTTAAAAAATAGCTAACCTTCTCTCATATTCTGGCCTTGGAAGGTAAGCGTAAGAAGGTGATATAGAGGAGAAGGAGGAGGAGGCTTAAGAAGACTGAAAAAAAGGAGAAGAAAAAAACTGAAACTGAAATAGAAAAAAAAATTGCAATAAAGGAGGAGGGAAATAAGAGAGAAAGAAAAAGAATAAGTAGAAAAGGAGGAAAACGAAGGTAAGAAGACAAAGGGGAGGAAGAAGAAGGTTGTAATAAAAGGAGGAGAAGAAGAAGAGAAAGACGAAAGGAGGAATAGAAGGAAAATGAAGATCAGAAGAAGGTTGAAGGAGGAAGAAAGGGAAGGAAGAAAAAGAAGAAGGTTGTAATAAAAGGAGAAGAAGAGGAAGACGAAAGGAGGAAAATAAGGAAATTGAAGATAAGAAGAAGGTTGAAGAAAGGAGGAAAGAAGGGAAGAAAAAAAAAGCAGGCAAAATAAAATCCAGGAGACGAAGACAGACGAGAGTGATGAGGACAATAATGAGGGAGGGAGCGAGGTGTAAAAAACAATGCAGGAAAAAGCAGATTGTGAGAGAAAATGACGTGAGGAAAATGGAAGGAGGTGTGGAAGCGGAAGGAAGGACAAAAAAGAAAGTGAGGAGAAAACAGAAAAAAGAAAAAGATGAAAGAAATATGGCGACAAAAAGGAAAAGGGAGAAAAAGCAGAGCAGTGAAGACAATAAGAAAAGGAGAGAGTTAAAAGAATAATAATAGAAATAGAAGGAAAAAAATGTGAGCAAAAAGTATGGTGAAGGTTAATGCGAAGGAATGAAGGGAGAGGAAGGGAAGGAGGGAGAGAGAGAGAGACAGAAAGGGGAGATAGCAGGGGTGTGTGTGTTCAAAAGGGATCTTACAGCTGCTCAGGGAAATATGGCTAAGTGACCTTCCGTCCAATTTGCTACTTCGGAAAAACGAGGTGGAAGAGAGAAGGGAAAGGAGAGATAGAAGTAGAGGAAAAGGCAAAAGAAGACAGAAGACAGTGACTGAAAAAAAAAAAGGAAACGGAGTGACAAAGGGAAAGGAAAGGAGGAGGGGAACAAAAATAAAGTTATGAGTAAAAGGAGAGAAAGGAAAGGAAAAGAAGGAAGATAGAGTGAAGGAGAGAAGGAAGCAGAGGAAGACAGTGGAAAAAGAATGTGTGCAAACGAAACGGGGAAGGAAATGTGAGAGATGGAGGGAGAGGAAATGGTACAGGGGATAGAGGGAAGAAAAGAGAGATAGACGAAATGATGAACGGGAGAGAGTGATGGAAAAGGGAATATAGAGGGAGAGAAAAAGACGAACGAGAGAGAGGGAAAGAAGGGGAGAAAGGGGAAGAAGAACTGGTAGATATGGAGAGAAAGAGCCTTAGAAATGTTGAGAAAGACAGGAATCACACAAACCAATAATATATGCAGGAGATAAGACTGATACACACACACACACACACACACACACACACACACACACACACACACACACACACACACACACACACACACACACACACACACACACACACACACACACACACACACACACACACACGCACATTTCACACCCGAGCGGAGTCCGGCCTCTTGTCTAAAAGTGGTTGGCAATACTGTGGCCATAAACCTGTTGGTAATGATGACAAACGAGGGGAGAGAGAGAGAGAGAGAGAGAGAGAGAGAGAGAGAGAGAGAGAGAGAGAGAGAGAGAGAGTTGTCAGTATATAGCAAAATTTTGTAATACTTTAATCCATTCATCGGAGGACCTTTTCTCCCTTTCACGTCTCCTCTCATTCGAAGTATCCCCTTTCCTTTCCTTTCCTTTCTCTCTCTCTCTCTCTCTCTCTCTCTCTCTCTCTCTCTCTCTCATTTCTTATTTATCATCTCTTTCATTTTACAAACTTTTGGAATTTATATTAAAACTTAGTCTTTAACTCTGAATGCATCGTTTTATTTATGTTCCAATGTTCTTATTTTTTTCTTCTGCTCATCTCTAATGTGCTGAAATAATTATTTTTTAAGCTGTATTGATATATTCGTTTTTATCCATATTGTTTTTTTTATTTCCCCCTTTTTAATCCTCTTTTATTTCAATTCCACTTCGTAAGCATTTTCCGTGCGTTCAGTTTTATTTGTTTGTTTTTTTCAATTAATATTTCTTTCTTCCTTGAATTTGAATTTGACTTTTACCCTTTCATGGGGCTTTTCATTTCGCTTCTTTTCAACGTTCGTAACCATTTCAGACGTGTATTTGACTTAACCTTTATCTTCTATTGGATTTGACTTCAATCTCTCGGGCTAGATCAAGTTATTTTCGTAATAAATTTCCTGTCCGGTCCGTTCGAGGCACACAGCGAAGAGCAGCGGAGGATTACGCCAACGTCTCCCTTCCCATCCATTAGTATCATCCAGTTTTTATTTGGCTTCGAGCTAATTCCGGGATTTAGGTAGATTGATAAACTTTTTTACCGCTCTGCTCTTTTTCGTATCCCATCTTTTTTGCTTGCTGATATTTCATTTTTCTCTCTCTTTCTCATATTCGTTTGCCTGTCAGTCGCCGACCCTTCTGTCTCAATTTTTCCCCCTTCTCCCCGTCCGTACACTCACCCCTTCCTCCCTCTTTCATGCTTCTTTCTCGTTCTCTTTTGTTTGTTTGTCAGTCCGTCACCCTTTTATCTTTCTCTTCCCTCGTTTCCCCGTTCCTCTGTTGACCCCTTCCTCCCTCTTTCATACTCCTTTCTTGCTTTCTTCTTTCGTTTGTCTGTCTGTTTGTCTGTCTGTCCACCCTTTTATCTTTCTCCCCTCGTCTCCCTTCCTTCTCTCCCTCCGTCCCCTCATCACCCGTCTCTCCCTCCCTTCCTCTACCTTTTTTTCTCCGGCTAAATCCATGAGGAGAAATATGTCCTCCTCTAAAAATCCGAAAATAGAGACGAATGGGGTTGGATTCGCTCGCCCAGTTGTTTATTCTTTCCTTGTATATTTCATTGTTTTATTTTCTCATCCCGTGGTTTCATGTATGCCATTAGTTTACCCAGTGTGTGTAAACTAATCTATGGCGTGTGGGGATGTGTGTTTGTGTGCATGTACGTGTATGTGTGTGTGTGTGTGTGTGTGTGTGTGTGTGTGTGTGTGTGTGTGTAATCCGATAATCCACTAAATACATTAAGATTATGACGGTACAATGAAACGCAACGGGAAAGAAAGGAAGAGGAAGAAGACGAAAAAGAGAGAGAGAAAAAAAATCAGAATAAGATGAAGTAGAGGAATAAAAATATCAAAGAAACACACAGACATAAGGAAAGACAGACAAAAGGAAATGAAACGGATATTCCGGAGGGAGGACAACTAAGGTCTTCGGTCCTTCTATAAACCTTGGTACAGAACAGACCAACCCTATTACAGCAGCGAACACCACCGCGTAATGGCAGTGAGAGAGAGAGAGAGAGATTGTTAGAAAGGAGGGGGAGAGGTAGATTCGAAGGGAAAGCCCGAAATACGTATGCAAATATATTCCCTGCCCAACACACATTAGTCGCGTGGTATTAGTCTGGTTATTACTGGGACTGTGTGGCAGTGGGGAGATGAACTGTGTGTGTGTGTGTGTGGGTGGGTGTGTGCGTGCGTGTGTGGGTGTGGGGGGGGGGGGTGAAAGAGAGAAACAGACAGACAGATAAACAGACAAACAGACAGAGATCAGACCGAAAGGCAAACGAACAAATTAACAGGCAGACAGACTCGGACGTCGAGGCAAATACACGGACAAAGACACAAACACAGACACAAACAGAAAAGGCAGTGAGACAAACAGAGCAATCATTCATTTTAAACAAACAGACAATCACTCATTTCATCTTTATTTATTTCTTCTCGACTCGCTTTTTTTTCCCCCCCCCCCCCCAAAAAAAAAAAAAAAAAAATACCTACACACACAAACGCCATTATCTTCTTCCGTCTGAACTTCCATGTCCTGCCACACAACGTTCTATGGTTACCCTCCGCCCTTGTCACATGCCTTTACTCTTCCGCCTAAATACCGCGCCTCTGACTACCAAAGCTTTTTCATTTCTTTTTTGTCCGAGTATCCACAACGTACCCGTGGCCTTCACTCTGCAATATATATTTATAAGGTGCACGCAACCAAGTTATGCATGAGACAAGGGGAATGAGACTCTAAATGTAAAGTGAATCCAAGACTCTTTCCCGTATTCATTTCTCCTCCGCTGCATGATTTATGATTATGTTTATTTGGGGGCGTGTTTGCGTGATTGGATTTCTTTCCGGCGCCTCCATCCCCTGCGTAGGTTATTTATCTATTTATGGTTTTGTTTATTTATGCATTATATTTATTTCGTGGACTGGGAGGTGTGAGGAGAGGGAGTAGAGGGGGGATGTGACATTCCCCCTCACCCACACCCACACCCACATCCTCTTCCACTTACGTCAGGTTAGGGTATCAAAGGTGGGAGGAGGAGCGTCACATGTCCCTCCGCCTCCACCCACACTTCCTCCTCTCCCTTTCATTCACGGCCAAGGGAGAGATAGAGAGAGGATGGATGTTGCATTTCTTACTGTCCTCACCTTCCCCATACTCTCACTCATCCATCCACTGTGCTAGGTTAAAGAGGGAGAGGATTACAGGAGTGTCTTTTCGTACTCCCCCCCCCCCTCTCCTCCTCCATGCTAGGTGAAAGGGCGGGGAGGAGAGTTGAGGGCGTGGTATGTCCCCTCTCCCTCCTTCCTCCCCTTCCCGGCCAGGTCAGGGGTGGGTGGTGTGATCGGCCACGCTCGAGGTAATACTCTTGACCCGGATTATCTGGAGAGTTTGGAGAAGCAGTTAAGTGGCGGCTCTTTATGTTGCAAGGTCCTAGTTTCGTAAAGGGTTTCGATAAAGCGCTTGCAAGAGATGAATAAATAGATGAACCGATAAGTTGTTAAAAGATAGACAGACAGACCGATTGATTGGTTGGTTGATAGATGCAGAGATAGATAGATACAGACAGACAGGTATTTGGACAGATGTAGCGAGAAAGACATGCAGATAAATTGATATAGATAGTTAGACATATACAGATACACGTAAGTAGATATACAGAAGTAGGGTATCCAACATTATAAAATTAACGCTAGTAACGAAAGGCAATAAAAGAGACAAAAGAACACTATGAGACCAAAGCAAAAGTCGAAAATTAGTAAAGAGAAAGTTATCGCATTCAATCTTTTTGGCGCCATTACGAAGGTGAGGTAAACGACTCCCGCGCTCATTAAGTACTTTTCATGGTTCAGACATTTCGGATCAAAGAGTCGTTTACATTCCAGGTAATAAGCAAGCAATCAAAACACGAACCGTTCTTCAGTAGTTAGCCCACGTGTCCATTTTACACACACACACACACACACACACACACACACACACACACACACACACACACACACACACACGAACTTTTGCCATCTCTTACGACGTGAGAGCTGTGTTGCAATGCTCTGGCAATTTGTTCAACTATTTTTGCGATAACTTTACAATTGTTTGAAACGCTTCTGAGTTAGGAGTGGTGATAAAACTTGCACCACTATGATTGAGAACACTTGCGAGCTAAAAGTTTTAAATGAGTCATATATTAGATCCCGCAGACACGTGGTGAACGAGTGGTATGATCGAGGAGGTCGTGGAGTAGTCTTATTTAATGGGTCACATTTTTAAACGTTTCTTCGCCCAAGCACACACACATTTGGCAACGTTTTTGTATGAGCTGTGGGCCTTTCCTTGGGTAGTTTTATGACTCTGGCGGTAGTTTGACAAAGCTTCTATATTACAAACATGAAAAAGGCCCATGAAAACTTGAGTAATCTCCTTTTCGACCTTTTAAAGATAGCTGATGTGAGAGGCGGAAACGTCCGAGAATGCCGACCTTAGTACCGTCACATCCCGTTTTCTTTCAAGCTCCATCAATCTTCTCTGTAGAATCTGAAAAAGGAAGAAGAATGTGTAAACCTCTGCCACAAAAAGTAAACCCACCAGTCTCTTGCCGTCCTCCCGGGCAAGAGAAATGAGACAGCGCCCCAGCCCCTAATAAGATAAGGTAAGTGACCACAAGAAGCACGCGCCCTGCCCTTATGCTAATCTGGAGATACTTGGCGGGAAAATAGGTCTTTCCTTATGCCGGACTAAACGCTTCCACCACACAAATGGACTTAGATAACCATGGACACCAGATACACATGGACACATTAAATAACTACGGACGCCAGATACATACGAACGCATTAAATAATCACGAACACCAAGTAACCACGGACCGGACACTAACCACGCACACATCAGATAACCACGAACAAAATGTAACCAGGGAAGCCAAACACACGAATGCATTAAAGTACCACGAATACAATCTAATCACGAACACCAAGTAACCACGGACCGGACACTAACCACGGACACAGTAGATAACCACGAACATAATGAAACCACGAACACGACATAACCACGAACACCAGACACACACGGACACATTGAACACCCGTAAACGCTGTAACCAAGGACAACAGATTTCTTACGTAACCACAGATGCATTATATTACAACGTAAGTATCGAATAGCCACGACACACGATGCTGTATATAAGATTATTGGACACTGAAGAGCCCATGATCTATTTCCTTGAAACCACGGGTCATATTCCTTCCTGCTGGCCTTCTTTCTTTGTCGTGGTGTACGAAAGAGGACAATATTTACCATCTGAAACTCTAGTATTGAAGATCATATGTGGCCCGATTTCTCAGACGCTTAATCGCATAGTGAGTGCAGGGACGATAGCTTGTTCTAAGAGTAGACTTGATAGCTACATGGACGAGGATGACAGGTGGTAGTGGGGGGATGGGGGGATCTGGAGCTGGCTTGTGTTGGCCATTACGTCTCTTGCAGTCTCCCTATGTTCTTATGTTCTTACGCTCTCGGCTCAAACAACAAATATTTTCAAAGGCCACAAAGAAGTTTAGTCGCTTTCCCATCAGTTTTTTTTTCATATTCATGGTGCAGAAGATGTGTCAAACTCTCACTAGACTCATAAAACTACCCATGGCAATACTAACACAACGTTTACCCACAACAGATATTTCCAAAAGTCACATAGGAGATATAGTCGAGTTCTCATGTGAGTTTTTTAACATTCATAGTGCAGAAGACTCGTCAAACTCTCACTAGACTCATAAAACTACCCATGGCAATACTAACACAACGTTTACCAAAGCCTTACCAAATGGGAGTATGAAAGCCACCAAAGGGCTCTCCATGCTGTCCTTGGTCTTACAACTGGTCTCCTCCTGGGCACCTCCATTCCCTCCACCGCCCTCTTAAGGCCAACGGTGCCAGATTGTCGTACTCAGGTTGGTATTGTCAGATGCTCCCACCCCTCACACCAACTATTTCCAAAGGCTAAAAAGGAGGATAATCGAGTTCTAATGAGTGTTCTTTTAGGTTCACGGTACAGAAGAAGGATCAGACTACCACCAGGGTCATAAAAGTACCCCTGGAAATGCCCTAAACTTCCACGAAAGACTAGTAAATTACGTGTTCTTGGGCGCAGAAATGTTTAAAAATATGGCCCTCAGCCTCTCATATGTTTGCTGATTTGACGATTTCCAACACAAAACTGTCTCATTCACCACAGTAACTGCCTTCATATATTGTTATCGTTAAAATGGTTAATTATTGGTGTTTTTTGGTGATATTTATGGGCCAGAAACCGCTAAATATGATGCTCTGATTACGACCATCTGGTAACGTTGCTGAAGGCCCGTGCTTCACCGCTATGCTTGAGATGCTCCCCTTAATGATCCACTTATCTTTACCTGTATCAATTTACGTGTTATTACGCTCCCCCAAGGCTCGAGGCTTTTAATTTATGTGTGATATTCCGCTTTTATATATTTGCGTTTATTCACGTCGAAAAATAAAGAAAAAAGCCTAGCGGAAGATATTAACAAGGGTCGGCCATCACGTTGCTCTCATAAACTTGAATAGATGATGCAAAAAAAGGGAGAACATGTTTTAATTTCATTCCAGCTCATATCAATCACACGGGAAGTTATTGCCGCGACGTCCGAGTAACATAATGACCCAGCTTTTGCAGCGTCAAGAATTAATTAGTCAATCCGTCAGTCAGCAGGCTCGAGCACACACACACACACACACACACACACACACACACACGCACACGCACACACACATCACTCGCGCGGGGGAAAAATTAGATAGTTGTATGTCGCAATAAATATAAATATAAATAGACGCCATTAATTGTGCGCGATAGGAATCAGAACGCGGCGTGTGACATTTAACGACGACAAAATGTGCTGACTCGTCGGCCGCCATTTTTTACCTTGCTCACTGGGGAAGAAAATAAAGTCAAATAAAATAAATAAATAAAAATAAGTAAATAAATAAAATCCTACTCCCCCCTCCGCCAATCACAACAACAAGAAAACAGTAACAACAAAAAATCTTTACTGGAACCCCTCTCCTTTCCCCCTCCTCCCCCCTTCTACCTTCCTCCATCTCTCTACTTCCCTCCCTCCCAGTCCCTCCCTTCTCTCCCTACCTCTCTACCTCCTTTCCTCCCGTCCCCGATCTTAACCGGACCTCTCTCTCTCTCTCTCTCTCTCTCTCTCTCTCTCTCTCTCTCTCTCTCTCTCTCTCTCTCTCTCTCTCTCTCTCTCTCTCTCTCTCTCTCTCTCTCTCTCTCTCTCTCTCTCTCTCTCTCTTTCCTCCCTGTTCCTCCTATCCTTTCACCTTCCCTCCCTTCCTCCCTCCCTCCCTCTCTCCACCCATCCCTCCCTCTTACACACATTGACGCCAAAAATTAAATCCACTTGACAGTTTAAGGACAAAAAAAAAAAAGATTAAAAAAAATCATATAAGCCTAAGTGCATATGCAGATTTCGACGTCATTTTCAGCCTAATCGCCGTATTATCTACTAAGGAATAAAATGAAAGAGATATTGCCTTCACTTCGCCCATCGTATGTTTTGCTCCTAATGTAAACGGTGTGTCGGCAAATGTGAATTCACTTGTAAACATGTATAAATGTGTTAATGCGCGTGGATACTCTGCCGGCTCTGTGTGTGTGGTGTGTGCGTGTGTGTGTGTGTGTGTGTGTGTGTCAGGACACGCTTCAGGTAACAGCGTAATAATCCCAAGAGAAATTGCATGAGTTATCACTACCGAGAGAGAGAGAGAGAGAGAGAGAGAGAGAGAGAGAGAGAGAGAGACAGGTAGACAGTGGCAATTAAACAGAAAGACAAAGACGTAAAGATGGACAGACAGGCAGACAAACAAACAGAAGACAAAAACGCACTCACAATAGCAACAGTCAGCAGTGAGGAGAAAAAGAGGAGGAGGAGGAAGAGGAGGAGGTATCGAATGTTTGCGTAGTCGTGCGTCTGGGAGATTGTTGTCGTACTTTTTTCTTCCTCCGCTTCGGAATTACAAGACGAAGGTGTTCTCGCGATTGCTTTCCCCGCCGGTTAGGGACGTGGAAGGTGGGTCGTCTGGAGGCCTTTGGATGGCTACCGCTCCTGCCAACTCGAAAAGAACCCCCCGGAATCCTATCTCTATTTTTTTGCCTCTTTCTTTTGGTTGTTTATTTGTGTTGTTAGTTTTCTTTCGATGGGTCCTGTTGGTGTCATTCTCCATCGTTGCGTCTCCCAATACTTCCTTGCATCCACGGGTCATACTCCTTTCATGTTTCATCGCTCCCCTTCCTTCCTCCCTCTCTCCCTTTCTCTCTCTCCCCCTTCCATTCCTCCTTTCTTCTCTCATCCTGGTCTTTAGTCTTTTTGGTCCTCTCTTTTGTTCCCTCCATCCCTCTTCTGTCAAGTTTATCTTACATCTCTGGTTCTCGTCTGTTTCTGTATTCTATTTCCTCCCTCCCTCCCTCCACTTTGACGCCCTTGTAACTTCTCCCCCTTGCGCCTCTCGCCCTCACATCCCTTACGTTCTTCTCTCTGCACCTCCTTCACTCCTTTCTTTCTCTTTAAAACTTTTGTATGCGTTGTCCTCCCCACGTGCCCCCTTGTTCCTCCTCCCCCTCCTTCCTTCCTTCCTCTCGTCTTCTGCTTCACTGCTCCCTTTCCCTTAACTTGTTCTCTTTGGGATGAAAAATGGTGTATAATTATGGGTCAACGCTACTTTTCCAGCCTTGGCGAGTCGGGAGTCGGGCCGGGTCTTTTGCTGAACCCCTGTGAACCGTATGAGCCGCAGGGGGCGTTCTGGTGGCCGGGGCCGGATCGCCTGAGCGTGAGGGATATTCCGGAGCTAAAAAGGGGGCCGGAATTAGCCCGTTTTTGTGTGTAACTCCATTGAGTCCATTCCTGTTATTGTGTTAGCTCTAGTCTTTTATTTTCCGTTCTTTTCTCTCGGCGTATAAAAAAAAGACAAGGTTCGTGTTTCCTATTCACTTGGAGTAATGCAGCAGAATATTGTGGTATCCCTTGTTCGAGTTGTCGGTCTTCGGGAACTGCGTGGGATTGCCGGGTGAAATAGGCTAAGCTAGATTAGGTTGGATAAGCAGGAATGCGGCGTTCAGGAACTGCGTGCGCTGAATAAGGTCTGTCGGTGGCCTTGCTGCTGAAAACGGGGTCGGGTTACATTAGAAAATAGGAGAATGCATTACGTGGTTGCCTGCTACGTGGTGGGCGACAAAGGGAAGCTCGACCGTGCGTGTATCGGCTTACAAACGTCGAGTGAGGCGGTTCATGAGGAGAGGAACGAGAGAACTAAACGGGTACTTTATCCCTCTCTCATCTCCGTACACACCAGCATCCCAGCATACTCTCTTTCCCTATTCTCTCTTTAATTTTCTCTCTCTCTCTCTCTCTCTCTCTCTCTCTCTCTCTCTCTCTCTCTCTCTCTCTCTCTCTCTCTCTCTCTCTCTCTCTCTCTCTCTCTCAACAAGCTGGCAAGGAAGCTCCCTGTCTCCTTAAACGTAATTAGAGAGATCTTGCGTTGTCTCCTTCATTTGCATATTCATCCGCACACACACACACACACACACACACACACACACACACACACACACACACACACCTCTCTCTCTCTCTCTCTCTCTCTCTCTCTCTCTCTCTCTCTCTCTCTCTCTCTCTCTCTCTCTCTCTCTCTCTCTCTCTCTCTCTCTCTCTCGCTCCGTTCCCTCTGTGTTTTGCCTCGGGGAACTTGAGAAACCGAAGTGGAGGAGGAAGGAGGAAAAAAAAAGCAATATTGGGGTACAAATTGAGGAAACACGAGATTATGCGAAAGGAAAACGAGGAGAAACAAGGGAAGGAACAAGGAAATACGTTCTCTCTCTCTCTCTCTCTCTCTCTCTCTCTCTCTCTCTCTCTCTCTCTCTCTCTCTCTCTCTCTCTCTCTCTCTCTCTCTCTCTCTCTCTCTCTCTCTCTCTCTCTCTCTCTCTCTCGCTAAGCGATAGTCTGATTTGAGATTACAATAAAAGAAAGACAAAATACACAACTAGCTACAGAGAGAGAGAGAGCGAGAGAAGGAAGAGAGAGGAAAGGAAGAGAGAGAAGGTAAAGGAAGGAAAAGGAAAGGAAAGGAAAGGTAAAGGAAAGGAAAGGAAAGGAAAGGAAAGGAAAGGAAAGGAGAGGAGAGGAGAGGAGAGGAGAGGAGAGGAGAGGAGAGAGAGAGAGAGAGAGAGAGAGAGAGAGAGAGAGAGAGAGAGAGAGAGAGAGAGATTGGTAAATAACAGTGTAAGGAAGTGGACTCGTGATGCCATAATATCTCCTTTCGAGGCACCGCTCACATGGCTCAGTGCAAAGAAATCCAACACCCCACCCCTCCCACTCCTCACCCCCAACCCTCCCCTGATACCCCCCCCCTTCCGCCCCCACCCCCCAGACGCCCGGACACCTCTGACTCTGTTCCCGATCCCTTCTCACACTCCCCCTGACAACTTTGATCTCCTCCCCTCTTACCCTCCCCTGTGCCCCTCACCCCTTACCCCGACTTCCCTTATCTTCCCGACACCCCAGCCTCCCCTTGTACTCTCCGACCTCTCTCTCTCTCTCTCCCTCACCCGGGCACCACCAGCACACTAACACCGAAAAAATGTAAAAAATGCAAAGAGAAAAAAAGGAGAACACTGAAACCACAACCTGTTATTTTTTTCCTCTAACATTTTTTCTTTCCTTCCTTCCCTTACAAGCCGCTTCCATCGATGAGGCGTTTCTAAAATGCTGGATGTTGATACAGGAAAATTCAGGCCATTACTGCTGCCATTTCTCATGCGGGGCCAGGGATCGGGTGGAGAGGGGCCGAGCGGGCGGGGCGGGGCCAAGAAGAGGGTGGTTAAGATCGGGGCGGGACTGGGCAGGACGTCTTAATTCTTAGGTTCTGTGGGGGATCTTAACAGTTGGCACTCAGCTCTTTGTTATGTGACCCTCTGCCAGCCTCCCCTCATCCCCCTGCTGCATCTCTCCTCTGCCGCACTGCTAACTTTGCCCTGCTTTGCCTTATTCATCTCATTCACCGGCCTCTCCTTTCTCTCTCCCTCTCTTCTTTCCCCACTGTCAAAATAGTAATAGCGGAAAGTGTTATGGGTTCTTTCTCCACGGTTATATTAAATCAAGTTCATTAAGAGTTTCCTAAACGGTAAGTGTGCCGTTGAGCACGTAAAAATTTTCATTTGTTGTTATTTACCTGAGATCTCCTTGGTTACTGTTATCGTCATTATTCCCAGCGGCGTCGCCACTACGCACGGGTGGCGCTGTGCGCAGCCCCGGCCGTGGCTTCTGCGCCCACCCCCAATCCCCCCTCTGCCCCCTCATAATGCGCTCCACCTTGCAGGGATCGTAAGATGAAAGGGATATTAATACGTTTTGTGTCCTTCATAATTGAAATCATGTAGACGATTTTAATTACATCTGTCAAACTCCAATGGGAGCCTGAGCGGCGGGACGGCCTGGCACTGGGAACGATTGTGCAAAAACCTTCATTACCTTGGCCTTCACTCAGTCCGCCCGCGCCAGGCAGGGGGGCGCCGCGCCTGATTACATCGGCACCCCGACAAAGAGATCCAGTAAGTTCAATTCTAAAGGAATAAATCGTTGCCGAGCACTAATATGGAGAATGTTCCTGTTTCGTTATACCGGGGCTTTTCATGTCCTGTCGCTCGATACGCTGAGAACGCTGCCTCTTGAGGGGGAGGGGCGAGGGGAGGGCAGAAACTTCTCTGTTGAGACACTTGTGCCGTTTTGGGTGGCGTCAGATGTCAGGGGGGAAGTAACAAAAGCTGGGGGGGAGAAAGCGAGGGTGGTAGCTTGGAGGTAATGGTAGAGGGGAGGAGGGAGGATGGTGGCGGGATCAGTCCATGAGACCAATACAAGGGAGACAAGAACAACGTAAGTCCCTCACTGCTGCCGTCTTGTACAACGTCTCATAACCTGCCTCTTCGTCCCCCTCCTTCCGCTTCCTTTTCCCCTTCCTCCTCCTCCCCCTCTTCCTTCTCTTCCTCCTCCTCCTCCTCCTTGTACGTCTCATGATTCACGGGGACTCATCAGCTTTTATGAGTCCCGCGTTACGATTACAAGTGGGACGCGCCTCCGCAACGCTTTGTCTTTGAGCATTTTCACTGGGCAGGCGAGTTATTCTTGGTCATTTCAACGAGCTGACCAACGCACGCACGCACACACGCCCCCCCCCCCCCCCTCACACACACACAAGCAGCTTTGATTAATTTTGCGTCTATTCATTAATTTATTCACATTTGTTCTTTATTAATCTGCGTTTAGTTTTTTTCCCTTTTTTTCTTTTACATTAGTTCCCCACCTGTTGACTCATTTACTATTCATAAAATTTAATGTGCATTATATTTTTCTTTTTTTTTCCTTTACGAAGATTTGTCTTACATATTCATCACCTGGTGCTTATTTTATCAGTAACCAGACTTTTTTTTTTCTTTTTTTCTCTTTCTTGTGTTTTACAATATTTCACTGGCTTGACCACTTTTTTTTTGTGATCATCACCACGTCCCATTAATTTTGTCCTTAGGAACTAGATTGTTTATTTTATTTATTTTCTGGTCCTCTAAATAGTGTTTACAACGATCATCATTCATGCTTTTTGTTCCCAAGTAACCTTTGCAGGGATTTTTATCTTTTGTCTAACATGAGCACAAGTTTTTCGCAACCATCACCTCGTTTCTATGTTTTTTTTTATCATTAGTAACCGTCGTACTTTTTTTGCATTATTCTCATTAATATTTCACGGCCTCCCCAGCAGTCTTGAGCTCGCCGGCGTGCCTGAAAGCCTCGACATTGCGTTTCATTTGTCTCGTAAATACGTCCGAGCACGTGGGCGCCCCAATTATGATTTAGGCAGTAATGGAATTCCAGTCCCGTTGATGCTCGCCGCTGACGTCACGGCGACTGTAACGGCCGAAATAGATTAGTTTTGATGGCCGGCGCTGCCCTCACCACCACCACCACCACCACTACCACCACCATCGTTACTTCAGCCCCTTCCATCAAAACTACCACCACCTCCATCACCACCACCATCACCACCTTCTCTTCAGCCCCTTCCATCACCACTACTGCCACTTTCATCACCTCAATAGGAACCAAAATCAGCAACGCCATCATCATTACCACCTCTAGAAATGCCCTCACCACAACCACCACCATATTCATCACCACTGTCATCAAATTATACGTCATTATACTTCCCTCATCATTGGTCTGCCCACACTTACTATATCTGTCATCCCTATCTCAACCACCATCAACACCAACACCACCACCACCACCACCACCAACAGCACCTGCATCACCATCACCACCACATCGGCGTGACACTTTCATAAGGCCGTGTTGGTGAGAGCCGAGAAACGGGCAACCTTGGCTACGTTATCTCAAGGTTAATTTGGTGTTTGTTATGACTAAAAGGAGGAAACGGACCATTCGGCGTGCTCTGGATGGTGGTGGTGGTGGTGGTGGTGGACGTAAGGGCGGAGATGATGGCTGTGTGCTGGTAATGATGATGGTGGTTGGAGATAACATTTTTTTTTAACATCAAAGGAGACGGCTCAAGGGCAATAAAAAGAGTGAAGAAAAAAAAAAGCCCGCTACTCACCGCTCTCACAACAGAAGATAGTATAGAGTGACCAAAAGAGAGGTCAATTTCGGGTGGAGAGGTTAGCTGAATGAAAAATAATAAACAAATAGAAACATCCCGGTGGCAAATTATGTTAGTGTTGTCGTTTTGGGTGCAGTTATAATCATCCAAAACATAATCTTTCCCTCGCCCACATCCTCGTCACATCCCACAGCCAAGGACGCGGCGGCTGTGTCCTGAAGGTATACATCTTTTCTCACTCGGCCGGCCCTGGAATCGAACCCTGAACCGGATGAATGAGTAGGCGGCAGAAATGGACGAGAGAAAATCCTCACTTTGTATGAACGCGGATTTAATTTCTATTCAGCGCGTCCTGTCCAGTTGGGGCGGCGGTCGTGGAGCTCTGTAAAAAATCCGGTGGTCTTTTATTTATTTTTATTACGTGGCTGTTCTACTTTTTCTCTATCTATATACCTTCTTTCTATCTATCTATCTATCTATCTATCTATCTTTTTCTTCTCTAACGCTTGCTGGCTGATGCATTCTCTATCTGTATCTATCTATCTATCTATCTATCTATCTTTCTTTCTTTCTTTCTTTCTTCTCTAACGCTTGCTGGCTGATGCATTCTCTATCTGTATCTATCTATCTATCTATCTATCTTTCTTTCTTTCTTTCTTTCTTATCTAACGCTTCCTGGCTGATGCTCTCTCTATCAGTATCTATCTATCTATCTATCTATCTATCTATCTATCTTTTTCTTCTCTAACGCTTGCTGGCTGATGCTCTCTCTATCTGTATCTATCTATCTATCCTTCTATCTGTCTTTCTATATCTATCTAATTTTCTCTAACGCTTGTTGGTTAATGCTCTCTTTGTATCTAACTTTCTATCTATCTATCTTTTTTTCTCTAACGCTTGCAGGATGATGCTTTCTATCTATCCATATCTGTTTTTTTTCTCTAATGCTTGCTCGCTGATGCACTTTCTGTATCTACCTATCTATCTGTCTATCTCTTTCTCTTTCTCTCCCTCTTTTTCTCTTGTCTTTCTATCTATCTGTCTATCTCTTTCCTTTCTCTCGCTTGCTTCTGAAGGGCGAAGATAAAAGCAACACACCTGAAGTTTATCGAGTTATCTCATTTCTGTGGACGTGATTCTCGCCGAGCAGCATCACCGTCGCCGTCGCGGCTATACAAGGAGCGTTTATTGAATCCACGCTGGAAATTCAGACGAGAAAACGTGAGTTGGAGGACCGTAATAAGATTGTTGACCTTCCTCCACCTCCTCCATCACCCCCTCCCACCCCAAGATTCAGACACACACACACACACACACACACACACACACACACACACACACACACACACACACACACACACACACAAACACACCACGCCACAATGGGCCGTCCAGTTCCCCAAAACGGTTGCAAAATTTGGTATTCTCTGTGATATTTTCTTGGGGCGGCAACAATTTATCATGGCCCGACGGCGGCGGTGTCGGGAGTGAAATTCAGAGGCGATGTTTCTTTTGGCTTATTTTTTTTTTCTTCTTGTTTTGTTTTTTGTCTGAGTAATATTTTGTTATGAAGCAGGTGGTGGTGGTGGTGGTGTTTTTTTTTTTTTTTTTTTCCTGTATAGTGTTAGTGGTGTTGGTGGTGGTTGTCTTGGTGATGCGATGTGTTTGCTGGTATTGTTGTTGTTTTTTGTTGTTTTCCTTCTTTCTGGTTTTGGTATTGGTTTGCTTTATGAGCCTTATTATATCTGTTATTGATGTTGTTATTTTTGTTGTTTCTGCTTTTTCTCTTTCTTCATCTTTTTTTTTCTTCTTTTTTGTCTTTTTCGTCTTCTTTCCTTCTTCTTTTATTATTATTATTATTGCTATTATCATACTTGTGTTTCCTCCCCCTGTTCTCCGTGTCAGTTCCATCTATATCTATCTATCTTAGTCTCTCTAACGCTTGCTCTTGTTTTTTTTTTCCTTGGCCCGTCCGCTCCTCCTCTGCGTTAGATGTATTGTTTTAATCTCGCGTTATCTTATGAGCACTTAGTTGGCTTATATTTATCTTCCCGTTTAAGAAGATTTATTTCCCCGAGTGATTCATATTTCGGGAACAACAATTTATGGCCGGCCGTGTTTTACGTCTGTTGCTGTTGCGTAGTTTTTATATGACTTTCTTTTCCTGTTTATTTAGTGTCCTGGAGCGTGTTATTCTTGCCTTACATTATGCTGCTGCCATCTGTTCGTTCATCTCTTGTGAAGTATGTTGTGTACTTTGTTTACATGGAGTTCTCAGTGTTCTCTTATTTGTATGTTATGTTTTTGTTTTTGTTTTGATCGCGGAATAATAGTAACAATAGTATATATTTTTTAGTAGTCGTTGATATAGCATTAGTAGTAGTTGGAGTAGGAGGAGGAGGAGGAGGAGGAGGAACGAGGAACAGTGCTGACATATCAAAATGTTATATATAGCCATTGGTGGATAAGAGAAACAAAGTAACTTGTTCTCGTCTTAGGGGGAAAAAGTTCCATCACTTGGGAGAGCAAGTTACGTTGGCCTTACCCTCTGTTTACTTTAGGGAGCCACGGCCTCTAGCCTGCCACTTATATCTGCCCTTGTGTTACTGCTACCACCACTACTACTACTACTACTACTACTACTACTACTACTACTACTACTATTACTACTACTACTACTACTACCACTAACAATTCAATATGTATCTCCTCCCTCATCTCCAACCATCCTCTACTGCAGTACTTTCCTGTCATGCCCTCTCCTCACCTCTCCTTTCCTCTCCTCTCCCCGTCTCTCCCCGTTTTCTGTTCCCCGCCCCCCTCCTCCTCTTCCGCTGCCCGTTTTCTATTCCCGCTCTTCCTTTCTTTCTAATGGCAGGGAAGGAAACTGGCAGCAAGGGAGGGAATAGTGTAATATCCTTCCACGGCCCGGGAGGGAAGGCTCGACGGCCAGGCGTCTCCAGGCTGTTGTTGTTATTGTTGATAGTGGTGATGGTGGTGGTGGTGGTGGTAATAGGGTTTGTGTGTGTTCAAGTTGTGTTTGTGTGAATAATGGTTGTTATAATGTTGGCACTGTGCTAATTGTTGCTTATGGTGGTGTTGCTTGTGGTGGTGGTGGTGGTGGTTGTAATGGTGGTGTCTGTGGTGGTGGTGGTGGTGTCTGTGGTGATTGTAGTGGTGGTGTCTGTTGTGGTGGTGGTGTTGGTTGTAGTGGTGGTGTCTGTGGTGGTGGTGGTGTTGGTTGTAGTGGTGGTGTCTGTGGTGGTGGTGGTGTTGGTTGTAGTGGTGGTGTCTGTGGTGGTGGTGGTGGTGGTGGTTGTAGTGGTGGTGTCTGTGGTGGTGGTGGTGGTGGTGGTGTCCGTGTTGGTGGTTGTAGTGGTGATGCTGGTGGTGGGGGTGGTTGTAGTGGTGGTGCTGGTGGTGGTGGTGGTTGTAGTGGTGGTGGTGGTGGTTGTAGTGGTGGTGTCTGTGGTGGTGGTGGTGGTTCGGTTGCTCCCATTGTTGTCGTCATTGCTGGCCGTGTAATTGTTGTGGTCGGGGTGGGCGTCGGAGTGATTGTTAACTTTCCCAGTGTTTTATTTATTGAAAAGACAAAGCATGACACCGCCACCGCCACCACCACCACCACCACCACCATCACACAAAAAGTTTAAATGTTTCTATACTGTTGACATCCGTTTAAAGTGGTATCAGATTCACGGACACAGCACCACCACCAGCAATCATTCCGGTAGTAGCAACAGCGGCAGTAACAGTAGTAGTAGTAGTAATAGTAGTAGTAGTAGTAGTAATAGTAATAGTAGTAGTAATAGTAGTAGTAGTAATTGTAGTAGTAGTAGTAATAGTAGTAATAATAGTAGTAGTAGTAGTAGTAGTAGTTGTTGTTATTGTTGTCGTTGTTGTTGTTGTTGTTGTTGTTGTTGTTGTTGTTGTTGTTGTTGTAGGACAGACAAGTAGATAGACAGGTATATAATCCACTCAATTAATTATTCAACTAAGGACCAGGTAAATACACTGACGAGTAACATTGATGGCAGTAATTCGGGCTGTGTAGTGGGCGGAGGGCGGGCTGAACTGACTGAAAGGCCTTGGGATCGGTCTGCGGCGCCTTCATTACTTGTTACGAGGGGGGGACACGCAAGGGCCGCGACGTTGTGTGCTACAGGGATTCCCGGTGCCACTTCGAGCCTTCAGGGAGCCTTAGACTGGATCATGCTTCGAGGCTGCATAATGTATCCCCCTCCTGTGTTAACATTGGATCGGTAAAGTGTCTTAAATCATTAAATATCGATGGATTTCCTTATTTATTGGTATATTTTGGGGTGGGACACTGAAGACAAATGTGTAGCGAATCTATCTGTCGCTTGTACCTAATACTGGCTTCTTTTTTATTTTTTACAGAGGAAAAGGCAGCTCCAAGGGAAAAAAATATATACTCTCTGAAAAAGCCGTCATGTCGCTGCTCCCCAATATATATAAAAAAAAAGTGAGTGTTCTTATTTGTCTGTATTTCCATCATATTGGGTCAGATGTGTATCCTGTATTTTATTATTGCAAGCAGACACTCTTAAAGATACGTTCACCATTGATTCGCACGATTTCACATGTTTTCTTCCTTGGAATACTACATTTTCTTACATCTTTACCACCTACGCACGTGTATTTTAGTGTGTGTGTGTGTGTATCTGTGTGTGTGTGTGTGTGTGTGTGTGTGTGTGTGTGTGTGTGTTTAGATCCTATGGTTGCTCAGAAAATGTTTAACACACACACACACACACACACACACACACACACACACACACACACACACACACACACACACACACACACACACACACACACACACACACACTTCCGTCTCTCATCCCTTCCCCTGCTTCCTTCGCCTCCTGCCTGGCCTTCGTGTATATTTCCTGCACATGCTGACTGCTTGACTTATTTTTATTACTCCCATTTCTTTGTTGCATCTCACTGTGTCCCTATTTCCGCCCTCTCTCAGCGACAATATCCTCCGTCATGTATCAAGCTAAATGTTTGCTCCTTTTCTCTCTCGTCGCCTTTCAATTTGATGGATCGTTTTAAAAAGCCGGCCGAGTATTAAGAAATTTCCCCTCCCCTCGAATTTACGGGAAGGGGTTTTACGATAGCTATATTATATTTATATCTAATCCACTCTTGTATAAACAGCGGCTAAGAGTCCATCTCCTCCATATGCTGAGCGGCCAATATTTAGTTTCCATATAATGTCAGTGAATATTGCAGCGGGCACTATTTAAATGTTGCTCTGCTCTATTTTCCGGTGAAACATATTTTATTTAGATTTTTTTTTAATTTCGTTCACTCCGGTTTTTTTTTCTCTCTCTCTCTCTCTCTCTCTCTCTCTCTCCACACTTTCACACAAAAAAAGTCATGTTTTGCTTCGTTGCTCTTCCTCTTTCGTCTTAGTCCTTCGTCTCCCTCATTCTCATTCTCTTCCCCAACTCTCCCTTCCTCTCTTCCCCCTTCCTCCCTCTCCTTCTAACGTTCCCACGCCGAAAGACTGAATATTCACGTCTAAAACACATTCCTTGATAACGCGGCAAATGGACAGAAGCTTGTTCACCGCAAACTCTGCTAAAAGCATGACTGTTTTCTTAAATATTTATCCTCTTGTTTTTATTGATTGGTGTGTTCCTGTTTACCTGTTGTCTAAGTGCTGTGCCGCCCCGGAAGAGAGAGAGAGAGAGAGAGAGAGAGAGAGAGAGAGAGAGAGAGAGAGAGAGAGAATACCTGTAGCACAATAAATGGAAAGAGGATCTGAAATGATGTTTTTTGTGCGCTCGATCGCGCATATGCATATTTCTGTGTGTGTGTGTGTGTGTGTGTGTGTGTGTGTGTGTGTGTTTACGTTTTCGTCTTTGGCGCCGTTAGGTTCTCTTAGTAGGGCCTGATGGTCAGCCCCAGCCCGTTGTGGCGCAGGCAAATGTTTATAGTGGCGCCATCTTCTTGGCTCATGCTGCCCCTCGGAGCTTATTCTTGATTCAGTTTGACAGTTTTTCTTTTGTCCGGGTTGACAGGTGGTCTTCAGGACAGCATATGGGTAGTTTTTGGCCACTCAGCGCTGACTGAAAAATCCCAGGTGGTAGCGGCGGATTCGAACCCACCTCGTCCATGACGCGGCGAACGTGGGTCCCACACGCTAACCACCCAGCCACCGCCTCCCCCCTTGTGTGTGTGTGTGTGTGTGTGTGTGTGTGTGTGTTTTAGATAGATAGGTAGGTCGATAGATAGATAATTACTAGCTTTAGTACGGTTTCTGATATCATTTTGACCACTACCTTGTCGATGAAATGAATTATCAGTATGAACTCTCTAGGGGATTTAATCCAACACGTGCAAGCAAAAAAAGAAGTATTCTAGTATATCTATTCTCAGGAGTTTGCAATGATAAATGCATTAATACATTTAGTAATGACATTTAGTAATTTGAATACGTTTCAATAAAGATATAACTGGCGCCACTATAAAATAATTGCGTGCGCCATGACGGGCTTGGGCCGACCATCTGGCCCCTGAAGAAAGCCTACCGACGCTCTAGGCAGGGATGAAAATTTTTTCTCCAAAGTTCACGTGTTTATTCGGCGATGACTGAATGGATAGCGAGACGGCCCCGCGTTCAGGAGGACGCGAGTTCAATCCCCGACCGATGCCACCAAGCTGGGATTTTTCAGCCGCCGCCGAGTGGCTTAAAACTAACCACATGCTGTCCAGAAGACCACCTATCAACCCGGACTCTAGATTCTAGGATTAAAGATGAGCTCCGGGAGGGCAGCATGAGCCAATGCAAGATGGCGCCACTATAAACACTCGCCTGCGCCAGAACGGGCTGGGCCAACCATCAGGCCCCACCGGGAAGAAGCCTTGGACCGACCATCAGGAATTCAGGATCCACCGGGAAGAAGCCCACTGGCGCAATAGGCCACGACGTAAAAAAAAAATCATTAATTCTTTCGTTCGCTCCTTAAGACTGGATGCATTAGTGTCCTTTGTAGTTTTCTTCAGGGAATTATAATTACGTCCCGCCTAATGAAGCCAATTTGCAAAGAAAATGAAGTGCTGTTAAAATAGTATGAAATTCATTACGACTTGGATCCGAATTCAGACTTTTCAGTCATTCTTTTACGCCTTGCCTTTGCCTTTATGTGTATTGCACTGATGAAATGTTTGTTTGTTTGTTTGTTTATGTGCATGTGAAAATAATTACTTACTGGTTTTACAGAATTGCACACACACACACACACACACACACACACACACACACACACACACACACACACACACACACACACACACCTATAATGAAAAATAAGAAGAGTAAAATGAAAAAGAATACAATATATAAACACAAGCCGTCACACTTCATAAATTTAATTACACGTGTGGAGGAAATGGAGGGATTAGCAGTTAATGTGATGTCTCGCATATCCTGAGGCGTGGCACCAGTGTGGGAACTCCGCCCTCCCTCCCCCCTCTCCGTCCTACCTCCCCCCTTACGTTTTTACCTACCCTCTTTTCTTCCTACCTACACACCTTTCTTCCTACCTACCCACCTTTTTTTTTACCCACTCCTCCTCCTACCTACCCCTTTTCCTTCCTACTTACCCACGCTTCTTCCTACCCACCAACGTTGCCAGATTGATTATCGTGCTCAGCCTCCGACCCAAAAACTGTCTCCTGGGCCCCAATAATTAGATTCATTTATATTTGTTGTTAATATAGTTAATTCCTGATGTTTCTTAGGCGTCAGAAACCGGTAAATACTATGCTCTGAATACGATAATCTTGCAACGGTGCCCCCCCCCCCCCACACACACACACACTTCCATACTACCCACTCACTTTTTTTTCTCCTTCCGTCCCGTCTCTCTTCCTACCTACGCACCTTTCCTTCTACCTATTCACTTTTCCTTCTACCAACACACTTTTCTTTCTTCCTACTCACCCACTTCCAGCCACTACTCTAAAACCCACACACAACGTGCTTGAGAGGGAGCGGATATTGAACTTCTGGGACTTAACTCAGCGGGGCGTCGGGGGGCATCACTTTCTATTGCTCCGCAGCGCTCACCTCCGCGCCTCCACAAGACGATAAATCACTCGCTGCAGATTGTTTTCCTCGACGCCGGCCACACGCGCGTCGCCTCCATCGTGCGTCACTCTGCGCGACTGACGGACGAGGCAAGCATTCAATCCTCGTAAAGATATCTCTCGGCGTACAAGCTCGATTCCCTGTGAGATTGGAAGTGTGTTTATCCGTGGCAGTCCTGTGTACGCTCTTACCACCTCCTCGAAAAAGAGGAACAAAGAGAAAGTGGAGAACGAAGTAGGAAAGAAGAGGAGTTGTTTTCCTTAGATGTGGTAAAGACATCTCTCGGTGAAGAAACTCAATTCCCTGGAAAACTGGAAGTGTGTGTCTTTGTGACATTTTGTATACGTAAGCGGCTGCCACCATCACTAAGGCAAGAGGAGCAAGGGAGAGGAAGTGGAACACGGTGGGGAAAGACGAAGACTTGCGATATCTTACTTGATGCGTGGCGCGTATCCGTGACAGCTTGCAGATGTACACTCCTGCCACTGCCACTTAGGGGAAGGAGAGCAAGGGAGAGAAAGTGAAACACGGGGAGGAAAGACGAAGAGTTGCGAAATCTGACTTGAAACGTGAAGGTGGTGGTGGTGGTGGTGGGAGTTGGCAAGACTCTCAAGATACCTTAGGCAGTCTTGGGAACGTGTTGGAGAAGAAAGTTTGGGAAGAATTCTTAAAGGAGTCTCTCTCTCTCTCTCTCTCTCTCTCTCTCTCTCTCTCAGATTTCTGTCGCGTAGCTTCTTAAAAACACAAGAGTTGTTGACTATTACACCGCCAGTCCCTGATGAAATAATACCAATAATTATAAGGATGATCATAATAATAATAATAATAATAATAATAATAATAATAATAATAATAATATGAATTAGATGAAAGAGGATGAGGAGGAGGAGGAGGAGGAGGAGGAGGAAGTATTTATGCTGTAGGAGGCGTCGGACGCAGGATCGTCTCTCGGGTGCCGGCATCGTGGACGCGGCTAATTGGGTCGAACGCTCCTCGGCAAGCTCTTCAGCATGAGAGGTCTGGAGGGCTGGGACACCAAAACGGAACATATGTCTACAATAAACCGATCAAGTGACTGAACCATGAAAGAGCAAAAAAGACTCAAGGTTCCAAGAAAATAGATAAAAGGAATTTGAAGCCCCTATTCAAAGCAACAAAAAAAGATCGATAGATAGATAGATAGATTGTAGCGACGGGACAAATTTGTGTCTTTACCGCGTACCAGCGATGGGCCAAATTTTTACCATGATATAAAACCCCCAAAAGAGATGATGCATAAACTGATCACAAATCCTTTGATATATATTATGAAATGGTTTGCGTGAGTGATGTTTTTTTCTTATTTTTCTCGCTTTAAGAAACATGATCCACGCAGCAGCTACCGGGTTTTAAGGTTGCTACTGAAACCATAATTGGGCATAAGACCTTGAGAACCAGGAAGAAAACTCCGTACTAGCAACGATAAAACATGAAATAATGTTTTACTGAAAATTAGGATTCCCAGAGAAAGATTCCGGGTATTCCCATCACGATGAAATGTGATGAGAGATAATAAAAGTGTGATGAAAATTTAAAAACGGAAACAGATGAAACGCACACTGGCAAAACATTGTCTTTCATGTTACTGCGAAAAGAGAAAAACGAATGTAATAAAAACGATGATTAGTTTTGTTTCATGTTTGTTTGTTTGTTTGTGAGAGAGAGAGAGAGAGAGAGAGAGAGAGAGAGAGAGAGAGAGAGAGAGAGAGAGAGAGAGAGAGAGAGAGAGAGAGAGAGAGAGAGAGAGAGAGAGAGAGAGAGAGAGAGAGAGCATGGCAACAGACAGACAGAAAAAAACAGACGAAGACAGACGAAATAAAGAAATCCTCAAAAAAACAAAGGTATAAAGAGAATTTTAAAGGGAGCAAAAGTCACTGAAATGAAAACATGCAACGCGAAAATGACTTAAAAGGCAAATAAAAACGGACTGAAAAATGAACTCGGAATACAAAGTTGTGCAAAGGGAATTTAAAAAGGACTGACTGTGCAAAGGCGAGGAGGAGGAGGAGGAGGAGGAGGTGCTGCTGGTGGTGGAGAAAAAGAAGGAAACGAGGTGAAGGAGAATAAAAAAAAAGATGAAAAGGAGGAGGAGGAGGATAAAAAGAAGAGGAGGAGGAGGAGATTATAATTACAGATGAAAATAATGACGTGGGCAGAGAAAAACATCACGAAAATTAACAAAGGAGACTAAAAATGAACGAAGGCAAAGAAAGGAAGGATAAAGAAAAGGAGTAGGAGAAGGAGGAGGAGGAGGAGGAGGAGGCGGAGGTGGAGGACTAACTGGTAAGAGGAGAACGAGTTGAGGAAAAATAAAACCGAGGATGAAGACGAAGTAAAAAAAATATATATATAAAGGATAAAATGGAGGAGAAGTTTAAGCGACGCAAAGACTTAGGTATAAAAATGTAAATGAAAGAAGATAACTGGCGGAAGAAGAAGGAAGAAACGGATTAGCAAGACAAGGTGAAAAGTGTACGAGGAATAACTTAGACACAAAAGCTGGAAGTGGTGGAGAAATATGAAAATTAAAAGGAAAAGGAAAAGAAAGAATGAAGTATAAGATAAAGAAGAGGGGGAGGATGGAAAGGCGTGGGATTCGTCAATTATTTTCTTGGCGCCTCAAAATAAATAAATAAAACTAACTAGGGGAAACTTTGTTGGAGGAGGTGGAGGAGGAGGAGGAGGAGGATGCGGAAGGGAGAGTTGAGAAATGAAAGGTAAAAGTGAGCGGAGGTGAAGAGGAGGAGGGTGGGGAAGGTATGAAGAGGAGAGGATTTCCAGTAACGTTGTGGGAATGCAGGAGGGTGAATAAGGAAGAGAAGAAGGAGGGCGTGTGAGAATATGTGAACGTGTGGATGAGAGGAAATGGAGGGGATGAAGGTAAAAAGAGGCAAGTTGCTTAGGGATGATGTGGGGAGGAGAGGATATCTAGGAACGAGGCATTATTGTGGGGGAATATATAAGGGGAAGAGGACGGAGGAGTATTTGTGAGAATGTGTGGGAGCGTGAATATGAGGAAATGGAAGGGGGGAAGAGAGAGGGAGAGAAGGGGAAGGAGAGGAGTTACGTTAAATATATGTACAAAGAAAGGAGAGAGAAAGCGTCTCGTGATGGTGGGAGAGAGAGAGAGAGAGAGAGAGAGAGAGAGAGAGAGAGAGAGAGAGAGAGAGAGAGAGAGAGAGAGAGAGAGAGAGAGAGAGAGAGAGAGAGAGAGAGAGAGAGAGAGAGAGAGAGAGAGAGAATACTCCCACACATAAAAGATGGCTAGAAAATGTGGCGTAAATGGTACATGGGAGGGAAAAAATAAATGACGATAGAATGAGGAAGGCGAGGGAGGGAGGGAGGGAGGGAGAGGTAAGAATATAATGGAGGAAAAAAAGGAAAATAGTCAAGAAGGTGTTTGGAAAAGGGAAAAAAATGTGGCAGTGAGGGAGGAATGTCAGAAAGGAGGGGGAAGAGGGCTTGGAACGCTGGAGGAAAAGAGGAGTGGAGATATTGCCAGGTGACGAGAGGAAGGAGGAATTGTAGAAGAGAAACGAGGAGGAAAAAGAATACAAAGACACTTAAAAGCTTTGAAACGAGAGAGAGAGAGAGAGAGAGAGAGAGAGAGAGAGAGAGAGAGAGAGAGAGAGAGAGAGAGAGAGAGAGAGAGAGAGAGAGAGAGAGAGAGAGAGAGAGAGAGAGAGAGAAAAGAATAGGGGCTTTCTGTACATTCATCACGGAGAAGGGGACGGGACATTACTCTTCCCGTCCACGAAAGGTCAGTCTTGCCAGAGGGACTGTTTCTCTCTCGTATTTACACCCGCATGACAAATGGACAATGGACGAGTGTGTACAAGCTCTTGCAGATGTCCGGGTCCC
>NW_026111813.1:292500-337136 GCF_024679095.1 Eriocheir sinensis
TGAGCGGAGAGGGGGAAAGAGGAAAGCGAGAGAGTAGGCGAAGAAGTCTCTGAATGTCGTATTGGGGGAAAGGAAACGCCGGATACTGCTGACGGTGTGTGTGTGTGTGTGTGTGTGTGTGTGTGTGTGTGGAGGGGGGGTGGGGGGGGAGAAAGGAAGGAAGGAGTAAATGGTGCAGTCTCACATCCTTTCCTTTCCCCTCCCTTCCTCTCCCTTTTCTTATCTTAATGTATCTTCTCTTCCCTTCCCTTCCCCTGTATTTTCTTTACTCCTCTTCCTCTCCCTCTCTCTTACTTTCATTTATCGTCTCTTTTCCTCGCTGCTCTTCTCTCCTCTTCTCTTCTCACCTCCTGTCCTGTCCCCTCCCTTCCTTTCTATTTTCATATCTTAATTTCTCTTCTCTTCCCTTCCCTTCCCCTTCTCTTTTCTGCACTTCCTTTCGTTTCCCTTCCTTTTATCATCATTTATCGTCTTCTCTTCTCTTCTCTTCTCCTTTTCTCTTCTCTTCTATTCTCCCTTCCTCTATCAGACCTGCAGGGTGAAGGGAGAGTGCACGAAGGACGCATCTCTTCCCCCATCCTCCTCCTCCTCCTCCTCCTCCTCCTCCTCCTCCTTCGCCCCGCGCCTGATGACAAAAGCGCCTGCAGGGAGGAATTATGGAGGAAGGAAAGGAAGAAAACGAAGGAGATGAAGAGTGGGTCATCTTCAAAATTGGCTCCATCAAATAAACCTGGAAAATACTCGGATCTTGGACAGTAAACATGAACCCTGTGTTTTGTCCTCTTCCCTCCCTTCTCTCCCCCTCACTCCCCTCATCTTCCTCCTCACTCCCCTCTCCTCTTCCCCACCACTCCTTCCCTCTTACCACTTCTTTCCTCCACCCTTCGTTATCCTCACCTTTGGAATTTAGGGATGGTAAGAGAAAAGAATCTACGTTCATATCACGAGTCTAAAATGATAAATGAAACGTTTCTGGTATTTTTTTATGACAAAGGAGACGGCTCAAGGGTAAAAAAAAGTGTAGAAAAAAAGCCCGCTGCTCACCTCTCCCATAACAGACAAAAGTAAAGAGTGGCCAAATAGAGGTCAATCTCGGGTATGCTGGAAGGCGTCTAGAAAGAGAAGAAACGGAGAAAGTATGCATGTAATGACCTCCTATTCGTTATATGGGGTTCAAGCTGGATTTGGAATACCTTGAAGAAGATTGGAGACATTTTTCCTGAAGAGCTGGCAGTGAAGATTTTTTTTATCGACATACCAACTCCATAAAAAGGCACACACATATATTTGCAGACGAGTATATCAAGTCATCACTAAAACTATTGAAGTTACTCTGCCGCTTACAACTTGCCGACTCTCAATAACAAGAATATGGAAAAATATTTAAGGTAACGAGAAAAGTAGCAAAATTCAGGTCGTTAGTTCAGCTTGGCAGTAGAAGAAAAGTACCGGTAGGAGAGAGAGAGAGAGAGAGAGAGAGAGAGAGAGAGAGAGAGAGAGAGAGAGAGAGAGAGAGAGAGAGAGAGAGAGAGAGAGAGAGAGAGAGAGAGAGAGAGAGAGAGATACGAAGCTCAACCTCGGCGGGCGGCAATTAGAACACCCATCGCAAGTTACCCGAGGAAGACTTAGTTAGCGAGTCCGAGTTACGGGGACGCCCAACAACTTTTCAGCCGCTCGGTAACAGTCGCTGGAAATTGGATGTGCTAGTGATGGCTGGGCAATGAACTGAGAAAAAGGAGGAACACCCGAGCTTGCACATACACTGAGAGGCTGGTGGAGGTGTAGGAAAGAGAAAAGAAAGGTTAATAAAGAGCACGTATATTCCATGGTTAGTGAATTTGTTGAAAAGGAGAGAGAGAAAGAGGGATTTGATTAACCGAGAAGAGAGAGGAACATCCAAGCAAACACTTCAAAGGTTGGTGGAAGTGTAGTAAAGAGAGGAGAGAAAAAAAAGAGTAGCAGAGAGGAGGGGTTAAAGAGAGGATGAAAGTGTTGAAAAGAGGTAAGAGAAAGGGAAAGAGAGGAGGGTTCAACCGAGAAAAGAGAGTAACACCCAAGCAAGCACTTCAAAGGCTGGTGAAAGTGTAGTAAAGAGAGGAGAAAAAAAGGAGTAGCAGAGAGGAGGGGTTAAAGAGAGAATGGAAGTGTTGAAAAGAGGAAAAGAGAGAGAGAGAGAGAGAGAGAGAGAGAGAGAGAGAGAGAGAGAGAGAGAGAGAGAGAGAGAGAGAGAGAGAGAGAGAGAGAGAGAGAGAGAGAGAGAGAGAGAGAGAGAGAGAGAGAGAGAGAGAGAGAGAGAGAGAGAGAGAGAGAGAGAGAGAGAGGAGGGTTCAACCGAGAAAAGAGAGGAACACCCAAGCTTGCACATACATTCAAAGGTTGGTGAAAGTTTAGGAAGGAGAGAAGGAAGAGAGTATATAACAGAGAGAAGAGGTTAAAGACAAGGCGTTAGGGTTAAAGAGCTGCGGCCTAGGGCAAAAGAAAAAGGTGTTAAGGAATTGGTTATCGATATTCCCTTCGGCCAAACAGACGAGGCGCCGGGAGAAGACGTGTAGTTCGGGCGGGTGTGAGGGGCGATGCTTCAGCTTGGAGGAGGAGGATGTTTGTCTTGTGGGGGATGGAAGGTCAGACGGAAGACTGTTAAGGGGGATAACTGTTGGTCTTGTGGGAGGATGGGGGATCAGGATAAAGACCGTTAGGGTGGATAGTCTCTTTGGAGGATGAAGTAGCAGGAGAAAAGGTCGGAGGCGTGTGAAAATGTAGAAAAGTATATTGAAGTGTAGGCAATAGATTCTTAATAGAGGGAAAATAAGAATGATGACGATGGAAGGGAATTTTTCACACGATTCTAATCTCTTACTTTTCCTTTTAATCATTTCCATTTAGCAAATCCATAGCACACGTTGTTGCAGGCTGATCGTCTAAAGTCTTTGTGAAGGCCTCCGACATTTACTGATTATCGCTGGCATATTTCCTAAGATGGAGCTGCAGGTCAGATGTCTCAAAAAGGAAAAACAATGCTCTTCGCGGAAACCCTCGAGGCCCAACAGTAACGTAAGAGGTCTCGCTCGTTCCCTGACAGCAAATTTTTAAAACGTACCGTATACGTCCTTTATGCTCTCAAAACGCAACCCTCACTCAGCCGTGTGTGTGTGTGTATGTGTGTGTGTGTGTGTGTGTGTGTGTAAGAGACCTCGACTACTCAGGTATTTCATTAGCCCAGAGCCTGGACTTCTTTAATTGCTGTCTGGGGACGCAGCCCGCCAGGACGCGGCTCTCCTGCTCAAAAGAGAGAAACTTGGACCCCGGGAAGCGACGCCACACCAGCCCACTGCCCGCCGCCCGCCGTCCGCTGCCGCTGCCTTACAAATATTTAGGATGATCTCCTTTGTTGATTTTCCATGAAAGTTGAAGTTTTAAGTCCCCACGGGTTTGTTGTCTTCTCCCCGCCGTCCCGAGCCAAGACTTGTCAGGTTTTCTTTTGTTTTCTTTTATCTTTGCAAGAATGAAAGTTCGTCTTAGTTCAGTGAAGATGACGGAGGTGAGTTTTTTTTCTGTTTCAACTTGTTTTCGTTGTTGCCATCCCAACCAAGAATACTTTAAAGAAATATTAATACTTGAAGTCCTTACTCGTACGAGAAATGTGCCGTGCTTAAGATTAAGATAACTTAAATAACTATATTGTCTACTGATATTGTGAAACTGGAACGTTAGAATGCACGGCCCCTACTTACCCTCGGAAATAATGCAGGAGCATGCGCCGGGGTGGGGAGGGAGGGGGCTGTGGTGTGGATTGTGGCGCTCGGTATCGGGAGAGAATCTTATATAATGACGCTGATTTGTCCGTGGACAAAGCAACGTGGTGATGCACCGACTGTAGGAGCGCGGCCAATTTGCAGCTCCTTTGAGGCACCAGACGGCAGCTGCCACACAGGGCCCTGTGAAGGAGCCGCTGCATAGGCTGGGAAGAGCAATGAAGGCAAGTGTTGCCTGGCCACGCCACACGCACGGTATGCCTCTTGGCGCGCAGCAGCAACTGACTAGAAGGCCTTATAGCACTGCCTTGTGTAAGAGGTGAAGGTGTCTGGCCACGCATCAACTACATTCAAGAACTGGCTGCATTTTGAAGTATAGTCGGACCCCTTCTTTCAAAGGCAAAGGGAAAGAATGTTGTTTGCATATTTCGTTGTCTTCCACACTTCCCCAGGTCCTTGACGCCTCCCTCCCCGCTCCCCTTGAAAGGGATTCCGGCCCGCCAGCCAGGCTTTACATCAGTCAGGGTTATCGTCAAGGAATGGGATGCCGTGACACTTAAGACATTTGGGATGTTCGGCATTTCGCAGGTCTAAAATATTTTCACAGCAACTTTTCCATCAGTGTGGAGACGAAGACACTCACGCCCCTGCCGCCCCTTCAGCGTCCCGGCACCTGCGCCTCCTCGCTGCAGCCTCGCTAATCACCCCCCGAGGTCACAGATTCTTTACTTTCGGCCTCGCATGAAGTCATAAAAGAGATGAATGGTTCCAGGAGTGACGCACCAAGTATATGTCACCCCCAGGACCTCCTCGGAGCTACTTATTTCTACATTCTTCCTCCTACCGGCGCTGTGGGGGTGGAGAGGGGGTGAAGGCCCGGAAGATCAGTCGATGCTGTAATTAACGTGGCGTGGGCGGAGAAGTGACGCTCGAGTCTGTCTTCCCCTGGCGGCGGCGTGCTCGATGGTCAGCAGGACAGATCGTGGCCACGTAGCGGAGGCAGGGCTTTCCTTACACTATAGATTACAGACGCGCCAGCACCTAGAAACAGACGAAGAGCAGGAAAATGTTTCGTGCTATTCTAGTACTAAATAGAGAAAGAAATCCATATGGAGTCAAAAATTTCCATCACTTAACCTAATGTTCAGATTTTGAAATGGTATCGTCACAGAAAGATATAATCGTAATAAAAAAGCATTTTTTTTCCATCAGTAAATCAAATGCTCATATTTTCATAATTAAAAAGAATAAGGTCACAAGATGGTGGATGAAAATTTACGTTGCTTTTAAGTTTGAAAATATTGTAGAATGATTATATATATATATATATATATATATATTCATACATATATATATATATATATATATATATATATATATATATATATATATATATATATATATATATATATATATATATATATATATATATATATATATATATATATATATATATATATATATATATATGTATATATATATATATATATATATATATATATATATATATATATATTCATACATATATACATCGAAATCCTCCTCTTCATTCTCCCTATCCTTTGCCCTTTCCGTCTGTCAACCTGTCAGTCTGCCTTCATCAGTCTAAATATTTATCTGCAGTCGTCCGTCACCCGTCCATACGCCTGCCGTCTGCCTGTCTGTCTGTCATATATCAGACGCCCAGAAAGCGCATCAAAATCTATTCAAATTTTCTCCCTCCTCCTCCGCCGATCTGATTCACGGAAAGAGGAACACCATTTTGAAAACATTGAAATGAGCTTCATCATAATTTATGTGCATCACATCCATAATGTATGACTTGTGAGCCTTCGTAAGAGTTTTTAGACCCGTATCTTTGCCTTTTTGCAAGTCCTCAGAACTAAATCCATCAAAGGGAAGTATTAGGTTACGTTCGGAATAAAGTTAACCATGTGACCTTGAAGTCTGGGCGTCCCTCCTTGGAGCTATTCGTTGATTTTTTCGTTTGTCTGGCAGTCCGTGGCCTAAATTCATTATCAGTAAGTGAATGTCAATACTTACTCCCAGAAGTTTCGATCTGACCACCACAACAGCCGAAAAAAGGGCGAGACTACTTGCCAAAACCTATTCGTAAAGTGTTCCCTCAAGAGACGGGGGAGTCAAGATATACCGTCATCAGATTTCTATCCTTCCCAACGCTCCGAGCCTCCTCCTCCTCCTCCTCCTCCACACTTGACTCTTGACGCCGCGAGAAGAGGCGACCCACCGACCCACCCAAGCGGCAGCGGCGGGACCTTCGGCGTGGCTCGTCCGTGTTCTCCGTGGGTGGCGTGAGGAAAGACTTCAGTGGGGCGTGGAAAGAAATATTGAGCTTAGTGTTACGCCCCTCATTCCTGCCCTCCACGCCACTCCTTCACCCCCACTCTCTCTCTCTCTCTCTCTCCATTTCTCTTACTCATTCTCTCGTTAAGAAATGCAAATGTAGAACTTCCTGCCGGAAACACCATTATGGAAATCAACACTACGATAGAATATTTCTTGGAAGTTGGGGATCAGAGTTGTTTGTCTGTTTTAGTTTGAGGGACAGATGTGCAGACAGACGGCCAAACAAACTGAAGTGCTGCGGACAGACAGGCAGAGTCAGGGCGGACATTGACAAACGAGAAGAAAAAGAAGATGAGGTATTTTGACCAACGGCCCAGAAACGTGAGACCGGGAGAAAGAAAAAAAATGGAGGGAGAGGAAAAGGGACTCTGAGATATAAATGAAGAAGATAAGAAGAAGAGGAAGGAAAAAAGTGAATGGATTATCAGATCAGTAGGCGAACATAAAGACAGAGACAGACATGCTGACACGAGACACGCCAAACACCCATAAAGAAAAGACAGATAGGGTTTGTAAAGCGACGAGGGGGACTTTTAGGAAGAGGAGTGTGAGACTGTCCAGGAAAAAGGGAGAATACAAGGGGGGGGGGGGGGGCTATCCTGCAGGAAGAAGGGAGAATAGGGGGAAGGGGAGACTGTCAGGTCCTGGTGGGAGACACGATGAAGAGTGTATAGCGTGACGGTGTTCGGTGATGGGAAGGGTGCAAGGGGACCATAGTGAGGGACGGAGAAAGTGAAAGGTTGCGTGCGTGAAGGTGATATCCGATGAGGAAGCAAAAGAGAGGATGGAATAGGAAAAGAGAGAGGATGATAGGAGAAAGAGAAAGAATGGATGGAAAGGTACGGATGATGTGGAAGGAACACGAAGGGAACGATGGAAGAGGCAAATCAAGTGGATACATAATTGTAAAGTGGTAGAAGAATATATACGAAGGTCTGTAAAGGCAGGGGGATAGCAACAAACGCGGAAAATAAACATGTGGAAGAATGCGAAGGGTGAGTGAGAGGGTTCGTAGGGAGCAGAGGAGATCGATATGGAGTGAGTGAGGGAATAAGGAAAGAAAGATAGAGTGTTTGCTGAAGCGAAAGAAGCAGAAGAGAAGGAAAAGGCCCGGGAGTGAGTGTTCCTAGGAGGGTGCGGAACACAAACTCGAGGGTAAGTGTGGAGGAGAGAGGTGAAGAGAGAGGTTAGGGGGAAGAGGAGAGAGGAAAGAGCGAAGACTATTAACGAGTGACTGGAGTGCATGAGGTGGGAGAGACAGACAGACACAGACAGGCACAAACGAAAGGAAGGAATAACGAGAGAAGGAAAGAGAGGCGAAAGGGCTCACTGGGACCACAACTGCAGATGGAAGAGATCCAACTGAACTTTGAGAGAGAGAGAGAGAGAGAGAGAGAGAGAGAGAGAGAGAGAGAGAGAGAGAGAGAGAGAGAGAGAGAGAGAGAGAGAGAGAGAGAGAGAGAGAGAGAGAGAGAGAGAGAGAGAGAGAGATGAAGAGGAGATTACAGGGCGAATGGTGACGGAGAGGAGGAAAGATATAAAATCAGGAGATGAAGTAGTAAAAAGTCGAATGAAGAAGATTGCAGGGGATTGAGAGAGAGAGAGAGAGAGAGAGAGAGAGAGAGAGAGAGAGAGAGAGAGAGAGAGAGAGAGAAAAGTTCCTGTTTACTTACATAACAACGGGAGGGAATAGAAAGAGGAAAAAAGAGGAACCCAAAAAAGAAAAAGGAAGACCAAAGGGAGGAAGGAGGGAGGGAGTGAGGAGGAGAAAGAGAAGAGTCAGGTTGAGGCGAGAAAGCAAAGGAAAAAGACTGACACTGAAGAGAAATAAGAGGAAGGAAGAAGGCAAGGAATTTATTCTTCAAGTTCGCTTCAAGATTGGGGCCGCTCGCTTCAAGAGGGCGGAGGCAAGAAGGCAAATCCTGCTCCCGCTTGTTTCTGACGGATTAGGAAAGGATGTGTGTGTGTGTGTGTGTGTGTGTGTGTGTGTGTGTGTGTGTGTGTGTGTGTGTGTGTGTGTGTGTGTTACAGTAGAAGTGTCCGGTGTTTTCGTAAAGAGATTGTTACGGGTAAAATTTTCTTTTTTATTCTTTTTCTTCATCTCTTCCTCTTTTTCTTCTTTTTCTTCTTCTTCTTCTTCTTTTTCTTCTTCTTCTTTCCTTCATTTCCATCTCCCTTGCTTTGCCCATTAAGTGACCTATGAATTTATTAGCCCATTGCGGGACCTCCCAAATTGGCCACGACGACCCTTGAGGAGCCGCACAAATTCGCCAGGAGCCACGACGAACCTTTCGGGGCAGTGCAAATTAGCTGGGAGCTACGACGACGTTTCTCATGAGTGTTCTTTTCAAATTATTCATGGTACAGAAGCTTCATCAGATTCTCACTAGGCTCATAAAGCTACCCATGAAAATTCCCACAACCTCCACGAAAGCCTTTAAGTGTGTATGTAAGCCCCGAATTGTTTGAGAATAAGGACTTGGACTACGAAGCGGGGAGGCTGGATTAGTTGGAATGAGTCTTGGGGAATGAAGTCTGGTGGTGGTGGGTGAGGCGCCGGGCTCTCCGATGTGTCATTGACTGATGGTGATAACAGTATTTGTTTTTTAAATTACCCCCACATATTTTCAACCTGATGTACGCGATGCATTACCAGAGAGAGAGAGAGAGAGAGAGAGAGAGAGAGAGAGAGAGCATTCCTAACTTACTCGAACGAAGAAAGGGCTTAAAGTTGCTGGTGTTCCGCTTCGGTAAATTCACTTCGATTATTAAAGTTCTCCCTCGCAATCCCTTACGTCCCCCACTCTTACCTGTCCCCTTCTATACTCCTCTTTCCAGGCCACTAATTACCCCCTGGTAACGACAGGTAACTCAGCCCTCTCTCATGATGGTACTTGCTGCCCAGGGGTGGAAATGACCCTGGGGGAAGGGGGAAGAGTGTGGTAAATGTATATTTTATTTTTAAACTAAGAGAATGAGATGCGCTTGGAACTGCCATTTTCTCTGGTGATATACGCTGATGATGCGTTTTCTTTAGACTTAAGACTTTCCTAAATCACACCAGAACGACTCCATTGGCCAATAATTCTTCTTTATACAACTTAAAATTTGAGTTTCAGCTTAAATTGC
Organism: Eriocheir sinensis; assembly: GCF_024679095.1. Lineage (NCBI taxonomy): Eukaryota > Metazoa > Arthropoda > Malacostraca > Decapoda > Varunidae > Eriocheir > Eriocheir sinensis. The sequence continues at coordinate 301,749 of NW_026111813.1, forward strand.
GCACTCTTCCCCGGCCATTTCTCCTCCCTTCTGGTCGTTCTACATCCTCCTCCTCCTCCTCCTCTTCCTCATCTCATATTGTTCTGCTTGTTCCTGTTCTTGTTCTTCTTGTCGTTCTTTGTCATCCCCATCGTCATTATTAATATTTGTCTTCGTCTTTTATATCTTCTTTATCATCATTATCACTACTCTTATTTTTTTTCTTCTTCCTCTTTCCTCCTTTTTTTCCCATTCTCCATTTATACATCCTTCTCGTCCTCCTCCTCCTCCTCCTCCTCCCTACTTTTCCTGTTACTTGTTTTTTACCTCTCTTCCTCCATTTGATCGTTCCAACTTCTCTACTTCCCTCACACTCTTTCCTTTCTACTTCTTTTCTTGCTTTCCTACGTCCTTTCCTTTTCTGCTCTCTTCCTCCCTCACTCCTACGTCCTTTCCTTTCTTGCTTCCTTCCCTCTCACTTTTCTACGCCCTTTCCTTTTCTGCTCTCTTCCCTCCCTCATTACTACGTCCTTTCCTGCTTCCTTACTTTCCTCCCTCTTTCTTACGTCCTTACATTTTCTTCTCTCCTTCCCTCTCCCTTCTGCTGTTGCTCGCGCCTGTAATCTCGTCCCATACTGGTGGCCTCGTCAGTGTCCCTCGGCGTGCGCTGTGTAACTTTTCGGCTCCACTTAGCAGAAGAAAAAAAAAATTGATTGGTGAATGTCGTGCTGCATCATATCAAGTCCACCAATCACATAAATCTGTCCTCCCTCTCTAGACTGTTTTATTCTGTTGCTGTTTCTGTGTTTCTGTTGTATTGTCTTGTATATATAGCATGTCAGGCAGATTGGATTAACTCGTGACCTTAATTGTTGACGGTATGGTTGTTGTTGTTGATGTTGAGTTTGTCACTATCATCATCGTCATCATCATCATTATGTAAATCGAAATCTCCGCACAATATCCCGCCATCACCAATAGATTTTCTGCATTGAATCAACACTTTCTGGGCTGAGTTCACCTCAAATGTTCCCTGGGTGGGTGTGGGTGGGTGTGGGGGGGAGGTTCTTGATGGACATTTTTGCAATATCCCCTGTCATTAGGAAGAATATTTTCGCAGAGAGAGAGAGAGAGAGAGAGAGAGAGAGAGAGAGAGAGAGAGAGAGAGAGAGAGAGAGAGGGGGGGGGAGGGGCTCATTTTTCTGCATCGTGTCCCCTCCCCCCTCAGTCCCTCCGCCAGGACATGTTCGGAGGAGTTTCTGTAAAATGTTAAATATTTACTCTGAGTCTGTGCGTCCTCGAGGGGCGTGGAGCTGCGCCTTTCTTAAATGTTCTTATTAGTGTGTATTTATATCCCCGTTAACAGTTAATGGCGCGGCAAGAGGCTGCGAACTTTTATTCACAAAGGCGATGTAGGAGGTTTCTTTCTCCCTCTCTTTTCCTCCTTTAATGAGACGTTTATAATTCGAAAACTTGTTCCCGTGTTTGTTCGCTTTTTGCTCGCTGAAAAGCCGAGAAATATGCAGATGACGAAATGCTGAAAAAATTATATTGTTTGCATTATGTTTACAATTATGTTATTATTATTATTATTATTATTATTATGACTATTATTATTACTATTATTATACAGAAAGATACTCAATGATATAAAAAGACCACAAGTGACCAGACGATCGACCTACACAACTCCTTCTCCATTCATAATATAACTTCCACTTTGACCTTTCAGCTCTTTAGCAACTCTTTAGTATTTTATTTATAAGTTGGACTAAGTGGTGGCCTGAGTTCATCGGACTGGACTGGAGGGAGGTTGGTGGGAGGGGAAGCCTTGCCTCTTGCATGCAGATGAGTCTCGGAGGCAGTTACTTCCTGGGATAATTTATTTATTCTTTTTATATCCTCTGCCATTTACCTTTAACTTTGCAGTATCTTACCGACCAGTCAACTGTCGTATTCACCCTCCGATTTTGCAGTATAATAACGACGTTTCCTTATGTCCAGTAATATATTGCTTCCTTTGCACGCTATAAACAAGAAGCTGTCGCTAGTAGTAAGGTATCCCTTCAAAATTCACAGGTGTGTCCGTTTTCTTTTATGCCATTTACCAGCACAGGGTTCTCTCTCAGCGATAAGTATCCTTGTACACGTATATGCATTTTCTTCCTTTCCGCAGCGTGTGTAATTTTCCTTTATCGGTGTTTTCTGCGTGTGCATGTTTTCGCAGCATATGATGTTTCATATCGGGACCTCGTAAAAGGGAGTGCTTATCACAGTTGTGGCCTGTACGTGGCTCACCTGAAGGATAAGACATAATTAATGAAGTTAGGTGTATGATTTTGTGCAGTGCGATCATAAATTTATCTAGCTATCTATCCACCCGTCTGTTGGCATGCCCGTTTTATCGTTGAAGTAACAATGACTTGCATTGCATCGCCTTATTGTTGGAAGCAAAATATACAGCTATATATAGACATAATTACATCTACATTTCAACCATAATTAAGACATTTGTAATTGAGAGTAGGGACATATCCAGGTTCCCGTTGGTGATAAACATGGATCTAGGCTCTCTTCAGCTTGATATTTTGGCGGAAGTGCTCTCTGAGAGAGGTTCAAGAGGATGACGTTCGAGGAAATGCGTCGAGAAAAATTAAATAAGAAATTCGACACAAACATTAGTAGAATGGAAATTAAGTTTTGATTTCTTATCGATTAATTTTTAGAGTACAAGTAACCTATAAATGAACTCATGACTCTAGAACCCATCTATGAATTAAACTTATTGTGAGTTGCGGTAGAAAAAATCCTCACCGCCACGCGCTACCAAACTTTCTTTACCTTTCACCTCACCAACCTTCACCGCCGCCATCCTCAGTTTTCCCTCGTCACACCTAGCTGCATGCTTTCTTATACATGTACTTATTTCGGAAGTTGTTATATTAGCCGATAATTATTAGAGATGAGAAATCTGTCCTGTTTCTTTCTTAGTAGGCCTATTTGCATGTTGTATTGTGTCGTGTTTTACTGTGACCGCGCGGGGGAAGGGTAGAGGGGGAGGCTGGGCAGGTGGGAAGGTGGGTAGGTGGGTAGGCACAGTAGTAGGGCAAAGTTGGCTAGTTTTACGTGTCATATGTTCAATGGTCCGTTGCCTTCTATTGTTTTCTTAAGTATTCTGAACTGAAATTCTGTTTGTTATGTGAATATTTCATAATAGTATTTCTTCAGACAGTCCATATGCGGTAAAGTTGAATGACATTACGAGCGTGACGGCGAATATTTTCATGTTTTTCAGACACCGGTTACATGCAAGGAAATTTTTTATTACACCGCATCAAGGGATTCAGGCAAAGTAATCAAACGTCAGTGTTAAAATAGTTTATGCGTGTATTTTTATAGTAATATTCCAAAGAGTATAGATGCTCTTTTGAAGCCAGGTCGTGAGCAACGTTGCCAGATTGTCGTACTCTGCCTCCTATGTTTGTCGATTTCCGCCCCAAAACTGCTTTCATCACCTAAATAACTGTCTTCATATATGGTTATCGTTAAAATGGTTAAATATTGGTGTTTCTTGACAATAGCTATGGCTCAGAAACCGGTAAATACGCGACTCTGAGTACGATAATCTGGCAGTGGTGGTCGTGACGTGTACTGTTGTGGCTCAGTGCTGCCAGATTGTCGTACTCAGCCGATTATATTTCCCGACTTCCTACCCTAATCTGTCTTCTTGGCTCCAATAACGCAACCAATTTATATTTATCGTTAAAAGAGTTTGATTCTGATGTTTCTTGGCGATAGTTAGGCGTCAGAAACTGGTAAATACAATGCTCTGAGTACGATAATCTGGCAGCGGTGGCTCCTCAGTGGCCGCCTCGCACCAGCTGGAGATGGAGCTGTGGTGGGGCCTCACGCTCCTTTTATCCCTCATAGCCGCGGGCCGCTGCCAAAAGCCCCACAAACGATTCGAATACAAGTACAGCTTCAAGGGACCCTACCTGGCACAGAAGGACAACCAGGTTCCCTTCTGGCACTACAGCGGGAGTGAGTATAGGTGGTCTTGGGGTCGTCTGCTAACATATGTTGACCGCCCACTGCCTCTTATTTACCTCATAACCGCCGCCTCTTTCCCCTCCAGGCTCTATGTCATCGTCTTCCTCATGGTTTTCTGTATGTGTGGCGTGTGAGTGCATTGGGTGGCGTGTCCTCCTGTCAGAGCAATGCACGTGTTAACCTGGCTGTCATTTCCCCGGTGTGTGTGTGTGTGTGTGTGTGTCAGGTGGCTGTGTAGAGGCGTGCAGTAACGAGGAGAAAGTGATGTTGATGATAAAACAAATAACAATAGATACACCTCTCCACTCGTAATTGATCTCTCTTTTCGCCACTCTACTTTTGTTTATTATGGGAGCGGTGAGTAGTGGGCTCCTTTTTTTTTTTTTTTTTTTTTTTCGCTGCACTCTTTTTGTTGCCCTTGAGCCATCTCCTTTGCTGTAAAAAAATTAAATGTATTATCAATATAATTTTGAATTCTCCTCTTAATTATGTGAAACCCTTCTATTTATAGTTCCTAACATTTGATTTGCCTTATTTCCCCTCTCTTTTTGTGTGACCATGATATAGCTAATATTCAAATCCTGTATTTTTATTTCTAATATGCACTTATCTACATTGAACTCCCATCTTCCATCTATTAGCCCAAATATTTAACTTGTCTAATTGTCTCTCCATCACCCCAACATCATACCTGTAACATTTTGGTTATTTAGGTGTCATCAGTAAATTTTGCAAGTTCATAGAATATATCTAAATCAGTAAGGATAAGCAATGGTCCCAAGACTACCCTGAGACCCCCTTTTGAGAGATGCAAGCCATCCAATTTCCTGCAGCCTTCATGGGGAAAAGCATAACACAGGAAAGGATGGCACCGCTAGCCATCACTGTCGTGAGGGATGCTAATTCCTGAAGAACATGTGAAAAAAAAAAATTCCAACACTCTGCCCAGAATATACGAGGGGGTCTGAGGGAAAGGAATCGTGTATCAACATGTCTATGCTTGAAGAGTTAGAGATTTAGTTATATACAAAAATTGAAGCCATATGATATAATATTGTGAGTTTACAGTAAAGTGTTATCAGTTACAGTTTCCTCTTCATCTTGGGATGTTTTATAATCTATATTTTTTAAGCACTGATGCCTCATTCCCTTAATTCTTTAGGTTTATGTGGGATGCCTTGGCAGAAACATCTGCTTGCTTTGTATACTACTCTCTTACAAAAATCAATCCCCCACTCCCACTGCTGGTTTCCTTGTTGTTTGACTTTTACTCAATAACAAACTCAATATTTTGCTTTCTGGTCACACCTTCAAACCACCTTAGCATGATCCACCTCGTGTACTCCACCACTCCATTGAGCAGCATGAGGGGAAAATGTCATCGATGATATATTAAGAAGTACATATTTAAGGATGATATTGTGTTAAATATAAACTACGTTTACAACAAAAAAGAGTGCAAAATAATTTTGAATGGTGAAGAAATGGAGGAGGTAATGAGTTTAAGTACCTTGGATCAGTTATGTGTAAGCATGGTGGTATGGAGGGAGTGATAAGAGAAAGAGCATTGCAAGGAAGAAGGGTGGTAGGGTCTTTGGGACGAATCATGAATGGCAGAAGTGTGAACATTGAGGTAAAGAGGGATTTGAGAAATGCAATAATAGTACCAACCCTCACATATGCAAGTGAAACGTGGGCCTGGAATGAAAGTCAGAGGTCTAGAGTGCAGGCAGTGGAAATGAGTTATTTGAGGAGTGCTTGTGGTGTGAGTAGAATGGGTGGAATGAGTAATGAAAGTGTGTACGAGCATTTTGGAATGTGTCACAGGGGTGAAGGGAAGAAGTGTGGAGTGGTGGAAGAAGTGAAGGGTTAAGATTCGTTTTAGGTCCGTGCCAGTATCTCATTACCTACCAACATCAGTATCTCTTCATATTTCGTCATGGAAACGCTTTGAAAATCCAATTCAAGGACATTTTTTTACTCTTGAAAATAGGGGATAATGTTTACGAAAGCGCGTCGCCTCCTGTGGCGAGGGTGCAGCCGGTGTTGCGAGAAATACCTCCTTGCTGAAATAAGTCACATATACATGTGGCGGGGGTCGAGGGGGGCGCTGGTTGGAGTAGTTTAAATATGTTCCCCGACCCTAAACCCTCTGCGAGCTATTTTACGGCTGCGGCGACTGCAGCGTCGTCGTGGCCGCCGCCAGAGGAGGCGACACGCTTCCGTAAACATTATCCCCTATTTTCAAGAGTAAAAAAAAGTCCTTGAATTGGATTTTCAAAGCGTTTCCATGACTGTTGAAGGTTTGTAGAAAAGATATATGAAGAGATATTGATGTTTCATAAAGTAGATTATCAGATACTGGCTCAGACCTAATACGAATCTTTACTGAAGTGAAGCGACAGACTTTAAAGTGGTTTGGCCACATGGAGCGAATGGAGGAGAGTAAGATGACCAGAAGGGTGTATGTGAGTGAGATAGAGGGAGGGAATGCTAAAGGACGACCTTCAGTGAAATGGAGGGATAGGGTGCAAGAGTATGTTAGGGAGAGGGGGGAAAGATCTTTGAGAAACTTTGAACAGGCAAGGAGGGAGTGTTTGGATAGAGAGAGTTAGAAGCTCTTCTGCCGTGGCCATCCCCTGGTGGGAGCTCCTAGGAGCAGGTGTCGATGAAATAATGATGATGATACAACACCTAAAAGATCACTTTGTTATTAATTTTAGGTCTGAATTAAAATAGCAAATGCAAAATTACACAACTTTGAAAAGCAAATTCTGGTGTATTTGTACATATTACATCTACATTATGCCCCTCAGTTACAGGAAAGGGAAAGCAATTAATGGATGTGAACTTTTTTATTTCAACTTATTAAATGCCAGTAAAGTTGGTGCCTTATGACCATGGCTGGGCAGCAGCACCTCTGCATACCCTAAACAGCCAATCTTGCTTCAATGAATAATAGTCATTGAAGGCCCTTCTCAGACACATGATCTTATACCATATAACATGACGTATCTTCCCCACAGATGCCATAGCCAGTGAGGAGAGTGTTCGCATCACGCCATCTCTTCGGAGCCAGAAGGGGCAGATATGGACCAAAACCCAACCAGTTTCGAGTGGTGGAGGTGGATTTTGTCTTCCGCCTGACAGGCAGAGGTAGAATTGGAGCAGATGGTTTGGTAAGTCCAACACCCTCAGACACCATCTAGTGGAAGTCCAGTAATTATGATCATACCTATTAATTTACAAAATGATTTGAAGATTAAGGTGCATACTGTACAGTAAATATTCTCTTCACCAGGCCCTGTGGTTCACTGACAAGCCTGGGGTTGAGGGTCCTGTGTTTGGTAGCTCAGACAAGTGGAATGGCCTCGGAGTCTTCTTTGACTCCTTTGATAATGACAACAAGAGGAACAATCCTTATGTGATGGCCATGGTGAATGATGGCACAAAGGTTTATGACCATGAACAGTAAGTATTGATCCTTGCTTCAATTATTAATGCCATTACTTGTGTTTATATTTAAGGGATGTATATATAGCTTGGTAGAGGAATTTAAATCTTTGTCTTATATATATATATATATATATATATATATATATATATATATATATATATATATATATATATATATATATATATATATATATATATATATATATATATATATATATCTCATGTTAAGGCATTACGATGACAAAGCAGCTTTGTTTCAGAGTTTAGTTCAAATATTTATTTTTCCTGTTTTCTTTCCATTGTCATCCCAGCCTAGAATTATCATATTTTAGTACTTTCACCACTCTACACAACTCTTCACACAAGAGGGTTTTTTCCGCGGTAGTATGGCGCACGGCTGGGTGTCTTAAGAGGCATGTCTTCACAAGCGCTTTTTTCCCACGCAGTTCGCCTGCAGCAGTCCACAGAATAGTAGTCAGTTTGTTACCGTTTGCTCAAGTTACAGGAGGTAAAGAAAAGAGTGATGTATGTGAATATAATGAACAGGGTGTTAAAATGGAAGAGTGTGTAAATGGTGAATCCCCCCCAATAAACAGCTCTAGGCTCCTTCAAGGAGCATTCTACACATAATATTCTGACCTGAAAGTTGAAGAAAAGTTTTTCAATTATTTTTGCATGTCATCTACATTTGAAGAACTGAGCAAAATGAACCTCTGCCACAGAACCGCTGGGAAAACACCCCATGTGAAGGGCTCCATAGACTTCTAGAGTACTTTAAACCGTTTGGTGATGTGCGGATTGGCAGTGCACACGGCTGGTAAATCGTTGCTGTGCAGCCAGTGTGTGAAGGGCCTCATTGAACTTCATTGATTTCTAAACCACGCAGGAAAAAACCTCTCGTGTGAAGCAGGCCTTAGCTTCCAAGGAATTATATATCTATTTAGTGAAAGTTTCCCATACTATGAAAAGTCATTAGGATGAGGTTGTGTCCTCTATGAGCCTTCTCCGTTCTCTCCCACAGTGATGGCCTCAGCCAGCAGCTTGGGGGTTGTCTTCGAGATTTCAGGAACAAGCCTTTCCCAGTCAGGGCAAAGCTGGAGTATTACCACAACATTCTGACAGTGAGTATCTTGTGTAACAGCTCTTCAGAATTCATTAATTGTTTTGATGATAAGTTTCTTTAAGCAACTATTGTTGTTTCTTTACCACTTAATTACCACTCAGTTTTTTTGATTTAGTAGGATTTTAGTTTAAAATGAATCTATTGCAATATGAAGACATTAAAGTACATGTTATGAAGGCCTTAGTGCCATAGAACTAAAGAACTCCTCCCCATGACTTTTAATGGCTGCCACAGCTCAAGACCCAGCTCATAGAGCATGATTATATTAAAATGAAAGAAGAGCATGATGAAGACCCACAAGGAACAGAGCCCAGTGCAATTCACGACTCCTTAAGTGACCATGATCCAGGCACTGCTCAGCCATATAGTTATGGAGAAACACCTGCATCCTTAGCAGAGACTGGAAATCCCTTAGATATTGAGGCACCAAGTGATGATGGTTTCACCAGAGAAGCCCTAGATACAGGGTACATGTTGGTGGAGACCATTCATGATGTTGCTGAAGAGGAGCTATCTGCTGGCTGGGGCTGGTTAGGGGCCAGCAGTAACACTGAGGAATTTGGTGCAGCCACCACTGCCTCCACCTTGACCCACACCACTTCCAAACCTGAGAAGAGGCGAAGAAAGAAGCAGAGGAAGAGGAGGGGAAAGAAGAAGAAAAGGGTGTTCAAGACTTCTCCTGGGGTAGGGGGGCATGTTGAGTGCACCCATGTTGGTGTCAAACTAAACAATGCTCCATTATAATAGTAACGGAATGCTTACTGCTACATTTATGAGAGTGGAGTGTTTACCTTCCCTTCCCATGTACCTGGCATTGGTAGCTGATTGGTAGGAAATATTTGCTTTAAGAATTTAAAACCATTTAATTGAAATTTAATTTATATTACTCATGAAAGTCTTGTGTCTGTACGACGGCTGTCAAATTTTTCCTATTTCTACACGTGCTATTGTTTTGCTCAGTAAGAATGCAATCTCTTCCTTGCATTTGCCATTAGGCCTGGCAACTAAAGATTGTTCTTATTATTTGAGTAAAGTTAGTGTATTAGGGAACCAAGTGGGTGATGACTGATTATTTTTACTGACACCTGTTGCTGCCCTTTATAAGATAACATGAATGACAATGTTTGTGTCCTCTCCCTGACATGTTTATTCCAAAATGCATCAGGCATTAATAATCATTATATCTGATATTCTACATTGTATTGTGATGTGTGATATCTGTTTGCTAATCTGAGGATATTGGGCTGTTTTCTAATGCAGTACTACTTGTCCATGTAAAATTTGTTTCAGATTTTTGGTTTACTATATGCACCTTTAAATTTTTGTTCCACTCTTAAATTTTTCAGTGAACACTATAATTGTTAATACACATTAGTTATGAATTAATGCTGTAATACCTTACTGCTGTTTTGCAGCTGATGATCCACAGCGGCATGACTAACAACGATAAGGACTATGAGATCTGTATGCGAGCAGAAAATGTACATCTACCTCCCTCTGGTCACTTTGGAGTGTCCGCAGCCACTGGAGGACTGGCTGATGACCATGACGTAAGTCATCTTTAAAGAGTTTCTAATGTGATCTGGAAAAGTCATTTAGCATTAAACTGTGTTCCTCAAACTGTATTAGACATTCACATAGCATATGTTTCTCTTTTAGTATAATACTATACAATTTATGCACCCATTTGGTACTTTTATTCTTTACTTTAACAATTTTCCTCTTTTGTATCTTGCCAGGTGCTCAAGTTCCTGGTGTCCTCATTACGTTCCCAAGAAGAAATGGCTCTCTTGCAAGTCAACCAGGAAGAGGAGGAGAAGTTCCAGCAGGAGTTCCAGGAATATCAGGAGAAAACCAAAAAGGCACGAGACGAGTAAGTCCCTGAGAATAGGGGAAGGAGAGTTTTGGTGGGAAGCTTACATTGCCATGCCAGATGTTGTACCAAGGTTACTTAATGAAGGGAGCTCACCTGTTGTTTTCCCAGACCAAAGGAGGCTCTTTTAGGGCTGATAAGATGTGAATGGCATGTTACCTATATTTTACCTCGTTTTTACTTATAAATTACCTTTTTTTTTTTTTTTTTTATTTTTTTTTACTACGGCCCTGTATTTTATCTTATTAATTTCCTCTTTTTTAAATACTTATAATTAATCATGTTTTTTCTTATTAATTTCCTCTTTTAAATACTAAAAATTTACCTTATGTTTTTTCTTATTAATTTCCTCTTTTTTAATCACTAACTTTAATAATTTGACTATTATTTATCTCATATCATTGTTACCCATATATCCTTAAACAGGTAGGATAGGGGTTAAAGGTTACTGTTTTTGTTGCATTATGTAAATTTATAACTTCTTAGGAAGATTCACTAATGCTTCTTGTTGTGCTCCTTAACTAAAATCATATTCCATCATCATGATTAGTTTTTAATTGAAAATTATTGAATAGCTCATATTGACAGTAACAGTCTCTGACCAAAGTACGGCTAGTTGATAATTTGGGCATATCTCAACAACAGCTGGCTCTTATGGTACTTAATAATTGATATCAACAACAGTGGTTATAACAAGGCCAACTGATGAGGAGGGTATACCATGAAACTTTTTAGTAAGAGAAATGCATATTTACAGCATATAAAGTAATTACTAGATGCCTAGCATGGTGCCAATAATTTTCCTTCAAGAGCAAATGGCAAAACTAGATAGGTTAATGTATACTCTAGATTCTATAAGAGAGAGAGTTCATGATTGAATTTATTTTCAGGTACATTGCACTAAATCCTGATGCAGAGAAGAAAGAAGAGGAATATGAATCGTGGGAACAACGGGAACTACGACAAATCTTTGTGGGACAGAGCCAGGTATGGGTTGTGGTGTTTCATGGGCATTATAACTATCATGGGCAGCAACTTTAAGTCATGGGTGAATGACTAGTTTTCATAAACCATATTTACAATTATTTTCCCCATAACAAGTATAGATAAGTATCAGGGATGTCTGTAATTTTCAGATTCATGAGGTCATAAGACAGCTTCATATGAAGATGGATGAAATCATTGGTCGACAAGAACGGACCCTTGGCCTGGTGTCAGCTGTCCACTCAGGGATGGGTAAGTTGGACTTGAATATCATACCAATTTTTCATTAAAGTCATTCACTTCCGTATATCCTTCCCCTGTGATTTTTATTTTACTTTTTTTATGAGGCAAATGATATTAAAACAAAACATTATTGCAGGGGGACAGGTAGCACCAGTAGGGCAGGTGCCACCCGCACAACCTGTGGGTGGACTGCCAGGAGACACCATCCGCCGACATGAAGTTGATTCCATTCTGAACAACCAACGTGACATCGTCCAGACTGCTCGAGACATCAAGTAAGGTTCCTTGAAATGAAACATGGCATCGAGTAGAATTTGGTGAGAAAAGGAAAGTGAGCTAGATAAGAGGAGAATACGGTGTGTCAAAAAAAGTATTGAAAGTAGTGAAGATAAAAGTCGCCTACTTTTGGCTTGAGTTGGAGTCGGTAGAAATATCTCTGACTCTGACTCCTTTATGTAATCAATTCACGTATAAAGTACTTGGCTGCACTGCTAGGCCAGTGTTTGCCACTTTTTTATGTACTTTATAATGCCCATGAAAAGTATGTAGATGATTATGTACTGCTTCTATATGAACTTTTCAACACTTCTTTTTATGTTCTTTTTGCATACAAAAGTGTGTTAGGAAGTGCGTCGAAAATTACCTAGAAGAGCACTTACTTTTTTATGTAGTTTAAACTCCCTTTTTTGCATAGTTTTTCCCAAAAAGTACTTAAAAAGTAGGCAAAAAATGTATGCACTTTTTAATTATGTACTTTTTTATGCAAAAAATATGTTGAAAAGTCTGTAAAGAAGTAAGAAAGGTGTGTACTTTTTTACCTACTTTACAATGCAGGGGTCGAGTTTTTTTTTTTTTTTTTTTTTCCTCTAACTCCTCCCCCCTGGGTATGAGTGTAACAGCAGAGAGTTGATTGAGTTATTGAACTGGTTAAATGAAGTACTCTTGAGATGATTTGATCATGTGATTAGAATTCATGAGGATGACTGTGAAGAATGTGTTATAGATATAGACATAGATAATTATGGTAGGAAGAGTTTCTCCCATTAACTTTTGGTTTTATTCATATCAGGACCTTCGTCACAGAGATCCATCAGAAGAGCAACCAACTACTGGGTAACAGCCAGAAGCCACAGGGGTCTGTACAACCAGTGGGCTATGACTTGCATGTCACCCTTAATGAGATGAAGGAAGGTCTCAACATCGTTAAGGTAAGTCATTATTTGCTCTGAAAACAAGTGGTCTCCTACTCTATTTGCAATGAAGATAATGGATCCTCATAAATACAACTGTCTCTGCAAGCTACTATTAGCTTGTCTAGCATTGCTGCAACATAGTAATATTTATCATCGACAGACATAACTATTTAGCACCCAATTTTGTGTTTATTTATAGAGTTTTCATTGCTTGTCTTCTGTGTGTGTTGTATTTCTTATGCTATTAGTTGCATTTTTTTGTATTTTTCCAAGATTAGTTACTCATCAAAATTGGAATTGGAGGGAATTATTAAGAAAAACAGTGTTGTTAGTCTGACAATTTGATTGTCAGCAGTAATAATTTACATTATGTGCTCTTAGAACATACCAGGCATCAAAAGTTTTCAACTTTTCAATACTTTGTATTGCAGAGAGACTTGGGAACAGCCAACCAGAGACTGTCTGGAGGGCTAGGCGGGGGCGCGGGATGTCCATCTGTCAGCTGTGTGTCAACAACCATATTTATCACCTTCATGGTTCTACAGATTGTGTTACTTATTGGCTACATCATGTACAGGTAAGTCTTTTCATTGAACTGCATCATGAAAAAAAGGCTTTAGTTAATTGCATTACAAAGTCCGTCATATTTAAATGTCAGTGTAGCTGCATAATATTGTTCCTAAAAGGGTGCATGATTAAGATTTACTTTCTCATGTAATTGATATTTTATTTTTAACTTCATTATTTACTTCAGGTAAAACATTTTATCAAGGTTTAAATCCCAGGTCATGCAATGAAATGTACAAAAACTTAAGGGGGGTTACATTTTACGTGCTGGCGCACAAACACACCATACTTTTTTTTTTTTTTTTTATTCTTTTTTTTTTTTTTTTTTTTTCATTCTTGGTCCATAAAATTCTGAAGAACAGGGCTTTCATCTGAAACTTGGTTGAAATTGATATCTTTCTTAGAAGTGGAGTTATTGTTGATAAACTTTAGATGCAATTTTCTCAGTTTTTAAAAAATGGCACATGAGCCCCAATGGTCCTGGGGCCCTCATATATATATATATATATATATATATATATATATATATATATATATATATATATATATATATATATATATATATATATATATATATATATATATATATATTAAATTTATTTATTTACGCATTCATATATTATGCACTAATATTTTATTTATATTTATTTTTTGTTCCAGAGATAGTAAGGAGGCCCAGGCTAAGAAGTTCTACTGAGCTCTGGTGGCTTGTGAAGCTCTGAGAGTTTGATATCTCAGGAGCACAAAAGATTTCTTCCAAAATATTTTTAGATGGCTAATCATTTTGTAGAGTATTTTAAAGTTTTATGGTGGAAATGATTTTTAGGCATTTATTTTTTTATTGCCAGGGGAGTTGGTATATTGTGTTACTGTAACTAAAAAGTATTGTGAGATCTGAATCTATGAGATTGTTGTCAGTGTGATCCAGCTCCTCAAATAACATAGCTCATTAATAATGATCTTTTTTTATATAATTTGTATAAAAGCATTGAAGCAAGGACTCGCCAAATTTATTGCACTTTATCTTGTGACTTTTAACAGTTGCTGTGAAATGATAATTTATCACATTTAAAATTGTTCTCTAATTGTATGAAGTCATGTTCATTTGCATTTTTTGTTATCCCTAAAAATATAGGTTATGTTGAGTTGTCACCAGTTCACCTCATTCATGTTCTATCAGTTTATAAGATCTGATGAACTTGTACTTTCTTGACCCTTAACCACTTCTACAAATATGTGCCTAAGACAACTTTACATTCATCACTTCATAACATTAATGATGAAAGCTGGCTAGCCAGTATTATTTGTTCATAAAGCTTCCATTAAAATAGGGAATGATTTACTTCAGCATCAGTCTTGTAATTATTATCATCACCATTTCTGTTTTCATATGATGTGACATCTCACATGCTGGGAAGGGGACAGGTTAATTAAGTGTAGAAAAGTATTATAATCTTCAAAAGTTGTATAAGCTTCCAATCCAACCTGAATTTGTTTCACCATGTGAAGCAAATAGTACAACTTTACAAATGTTGACTAAGCTTTCCTCATTGATTGGTGAAGTGAGATGGTTTTAACAGCATCAAGCATCATCAACATGAGCATCTCATTCACTTCCATTTTGAAGTGTGGTTAAGTAAACATCTTGTGGTACATTAATGGAACGCTTATTTTAGTATATAATTTCCTTCATTGTCGAAGGTGTTATTTTTGTTGTTTAAGCTCAATAACAGTTTGATATTTTTCATTGTTTACAGTTTGATGTTTTTGCTTTGTTTAAAATAGCATGGTTGAGGTATCTTTTGGGTTCATTGAACAAGTATAATTTGTTGCCGAGTAGGGAAGGGGTTAATAAGAATCATTAAATAATCTGACCATCATTGAAGATCAGTTGCACACATGAAAGTCTTAAGGTCTTACCTACTTCCTTACTTCCATTTGTTGTAACTGCAGAATTAATTACAAACTTTGTTTTAGATGCTTCTGGCTACTCAGATGTTACTTCCATTGTTTCTCATTTACAAATATGTTTTCATATCAGCAGTGGATTGATGTATTTTAAGGTTTATTAAATTATTGAGATATTTTCTACTGATTCTACTGTTTTAGTTTCATCTATAACAATAATTAACAAATCTTTAATAGTTATCTTAATCATCAGCTTGTTTCCCATCTAATGGTAAAAGGTTCAAACCACAGCAATCAGAAATCACATTGAGGAGAAAAAGGCATCTATCAACAGCTTAGATACCCTGTCTCCTTTGGGAACTTCCCTTGAGGGGGTAGTCATGGCAGAAAAGTCCAGTTCTTCCTGTTTACAAATGCCAATTTTCAAATTTTTTATCGCCTCTCCATGTGATACATTCCTTGTCCGTTTATCTCCTCATCATTGGTATCTTTACCACCTGCCCTCTTAGCTGAGTCTCTTAACTCTCTTTGAAATCACCATTTTGCACTCTCAAAATGTCTGTCAAAACACCTTCCCTGGCATATTTAACAATTCTACTGCCATAACTGCTGCACTTACCCATATTTACCTTCCCTTTGTATAGGGTAAAAATTATAGTTTTCATTCTATCCCATGGCACTAGCATGCATATTATAAACAACCATTCCATTTTTGACCCTCATATCTCAGCATTTCACTAGTTAAATATCTGCACCAGAGAGTTTTGCCCACACTCAGCCTCTCTACAGCTTTCCTAACCTTTCTCTTCTCTGTCTACATCACCTGTCTATGGACAAATACTGGCTTTCCCAAGGGTGTCACAATTGGTCTTTCTTTCCTGTCATTCATTAGCTGCTCAAATTATCTTCTTCATCTGCCCCTAGCTGCTTCACTTCCTTTAACAGGTATGTCTTTACTATCCTTTACCTTCCCAATTCATATCCTGACCGTTTAATTGAAACTGAGTGAAAGTTTCTTACTAGCAAGGAAAATATTAGCAAAACATGAAAAGTTGGTGTATGTTAGTTAAGAATCCCATTAGTCTTTCATGAAACATTGAGGAGAAAAAAAAAAGCTGTGCCACAACTTAACATTGCATTTCATAAATATACATAAAGCCAACATCAAATATACATATTCATATAAAGCAACATTTATATCTTTTCAGCTAACAAGAATCTCTATCAGTATACAATAGTAACACATGAAATTTTGCATTAATACAATAAGCTTGTAAAAGCATACACATACAAATGCACACTACTAGGAAAACACCATAATGATTATCAATTAAACATTATCTTTGGTTTCTTCATATTCAAACCTACTGTCAAAGCTTTCCTCAGATTCACTTAGTAAGACAATATTATCTATCTTCACACCTATGTTATCCCACTAATTTCTTAAATACTTCTAAACAAGCTGTGAATAATTCTAGAGATATTGTGTCACCTTGCCTAATGCCATTCTTCATTGGAGTTTTCTCAATTTGTTGAGTTTAATGGTTACTATAATATCTAATCCAACACTTTGTGTTGTTCTTCTGAGTGCCTACATTGCATGGCACACCTGTACTCATTACTCACCTCATCCCATCTTGTTGGCTCAGAAGGCCGCTGTTTTGCACTCATATTGCATGCCAAAACTACCTCAGCGTATCATGTTTCACCCCAACTGATGCTTCCAGCACTTTCTTTCGTGGCACACCTATGCTCATTCTCATTGCTTACTTGATCATGCTCTTCTCACAAACCACTACCTTATTCCTATCAACATTCTACCCGATCTTTCCTCTCTTGCATCTTCAAATATATTCCACTACTTTCTACACACTGAGTCAACCATATAGTATGGTTTGGACATAGCTGTTCGTATTATTTTTACATAATAATTCTATATTGTATGTTTTCTTGTATTTTTATGAAAACTGGCAATGCTGTAGTAATGGTAACTATGCTGATGAACACATGTTTATTGAATGTGGGATTAGCATCAGGGAGCACTCACTTTATAGCTGCTTGAAGGAGTGTCCCGGGGTTAGCTGTTGGGAGAGTTACCACAAGAGTATGTGTAGTTGGATCCCAGGTTGCCACTCCCTTGCGCTGGTTCACAGGGCGAGGTAGTGTTAGGTGTAGGTAATAGTTAGGGGAGGTCAAGTTCAAGGTGGTGGTTGTAACCTCCAAAGTGACCTCAATCAGCAGCTCCCCAGGTAACCCAATTCGAACCACCACGTCCTCCTCACCTGCCTGTCCCATGCTGATCTGAAACATTTGCATCATTTATCAGGAAAACAAATTTGATTATATTTGTTGATGGCTTTGTAAGAACCATTAACAGCATTTAGTACATACAGGCAGATACACGCTGCTTGGAGTAACTCGTTCCCGGAAGGTCACTTCATAATGTGGCTCAGGACGAGGGTCATCAACCACATCTTGATCAACTTTCCCCATCCATGCGTCTGAATACAAGATTTTTTACAATTTTTATAATATTTTTGCACTAGTAGATAATGAAATTATAATGAGTAAAACTCAAGGTTTGGAAGCCCCAGGGTATGTAGCCATGCCCTACCTGGCATGGAGGAAGCCTTGAGTGTGTCATTTACAGGTTGCATGGAGCATCCACTCTGCCCTGCTTTATGGATATTGGACCCCAGGTCAGCAGGAGTAATGCCTGTGGAATATCACTTGTAAGTATTGATTAATTAGTTGTCTACATTGTTGTATAATTAAATAATTTGAAGAAGGATTTTACTCCTTGAATAATCTCAAATTGGGTTTATCATTTACTTTTTTGGGGTTTGTAGTCATTGTCATCACTGTCCTCGGCTTGTGGGGGGTGGAGGAGGGTAGCCAGGGCCTGCACGTCCAGCTCATTCATGGTCATGCCTGCCGCCCCTCGGGACACATCACACAGATCTGAACATTCATAAAGTGTCATGATAGTAATTTTGCTGCTATATCATGCTGAAAAGAAAATTCTTAGCTTGAGTGGATAGCTTTTTCCTTTCTACACTTAAACCACTCCTAGTTTGGTAAAAGAAAATGTACAATGTTTTCGTATACTGACTGTGGTGAAGGTCTTTTTTTTTGTGGCTGAGGGTCGTAATAATCGCCAGTGATGAAGAGGTGACCCACCTCCGGAGCAGGCGGCAGCGTCCCTGTCACCATGGTAACCAGAGGTGCCAGGTCGGAGGCACTCAAAGTTAAGTTCATGGGGACCCTTCACCAAACAGAATGCATTAGTCTAACGTTTTCAATAAAGTAAAAAAAATAAAGAAAGACAGGTGACCTACAGCTATACCAGGTAACATCATAGTAGTGCCATAGCTACGTGGAACACGCGGGGTCTGTGACCGCCCCCACACCACCTGAGAAAGTTGGACTCCCCATTATACCATTATAAAACTTTGAGTAAAAGTGGCCATGCCATTTATATCTTCAGAAAGAAGCAAAGCCAGAAAACGTACGTCCAAATCTGACATGAGCAGCGTTCCTCTGTGCCAATGCATGGCAGCTCGATCTGTCAACGTTGATTTTAACAGCACAACGGAACAGCGATGACTGCTCTGAATACGAATAATACGTAATAGGATCTCGTAAGCTAGGCATGATGAAATATATCTGGGGTTGCGTCATACCGGAGGCTGTGCCTGACCAAAGGTTTCCCGCTTTTATCTGTGCAACATTGTGCAAACATCTTACCGACATGCATTGAAACATTACAGAAAGTGTACACATCAGTGAGATCGTTGATTTACAACATATAAATACATGTTATACCCGGTTTTATCCACAAACATACATTTCTGAGTGTTACACGAGAACATTTGACGTGCCGTGAGGAGCCACAAACAGTGGAGGCAGCGAGCATGGCGGACGCGGCTGGGGTCAGCTCTCCAAGAAGTGAGTGTTGGCACGGTGTTGGGGCTCCATTGTTTCGCAGGGCGGTGGTCACGGGCGTGTGTGGACAGGGAATGCTTCTTGGGGCGCCACTTCGCTCCGTGGCCTGGCTCACGTGGACCAGCATGGGGTGACGGCCCGGCCACACGTGCAGGTGCAGCGGCCCCAGATGTGTCCCCGGGGTGTAGCTCCTTTGAGGTGCCCCTGGACTGAACTTGTCCTGGATTGTATATGTGTTCGAGATAGAAATTAAGACCTACAGCTGAATAAGACTGGCGAAAATAAAATGGCATTGGTGTCAGCACTTCGGCGGGTGGTTGTCACTTCCCCCCCAGCACAGGTGACGGGGCGGCAGGGGCGGAGTGCTCCTATTCGATTACATTCCAATACCGTATTAGGGTGTATTCGTGTTTGAATAGTTGTTGATAGAAATCAGAGTATTCTCATATGTATTCGAATACAAGGGAAAAGTATTCGTATCCGCAAATAATTCACAAATACTTAAAAAATATAAATAAGTCATTGTTCCTCATAACTCCAGCCTCCTGGACGGATGTGTAATCATTTTGTATTGTATGGGTTGATGAGTAGGGATGTACTGATACCAAAATTTTGACTGAGACCGATACCCCAATATTTGACCAATACCTGTGCATTAATTTTTTTTATACAACAATTCCACCAACTAAAAGGCAATATCAAATGTTAAGAAAAACGGTTAAGATTCATATTAGGTCCGTACAGTATCTCATAATCTACTTTATGAAACATCAGTATCTCTTCATATATCTTTTCCACAAACCTTCAACAGTCATGGAAACGCTGAAAATCCAATTCAAGGACTTTTTTACTCTTGAAAATAGGGGATAATGTTTACGAAAGCCGCCTCCTCTGGTGCTGGCTACAAGCGGTGCTGCGAGAAATACCTCTCGCTGAAATAAGTCATATACATGGGGTCCAGGGGGCTACGCCCCCTGGTTAGAAGGGGGGGTCGAGGGGGGCGCAGCTCCCCCGTTAGTAGGTCGTAAAGTTCGGTTGGAGTAGTTTAAATATGCTCCCCGACCCTAAGCCCTCTGCGAGCTATTTTATGGCTGCGGCGGCTGCAGCGTCACCGCGGCCAGCACCAGAGGAGGCGACGCTTTCGTAAACATTATCCCCTATTTTCAAGAGTAAAAAAAAGTCCTTGAATTGGATTTTCAAAGCGTTTCCATGACTGTTGAAGGTTTGTTGAAAAGATATATGAAGAGATACTGATGTTTCATAAAGTAGATTATGAGATACTGGCACGGACCTAATATGAATCTTTACCAAAAACTACTGCTTCCACCATGGAAGGGAAGAAAAAAAAAGTAACCAGTGGTGGCCTGAAGAAAGGTGTCCATAGATCCGTAGCCAGACGTGCTAACCACTGCACCACGGAAGTGCATATTAACCCTGTACAGCACGGTGAGGCATGGTTAACCCAAGTGTTAACACCCACCCCCATGAGTTTCGAAAAGGGGCGAGGGAGGAGGCGCCTTGTGAGGTCTAGTTGACTCAGCAAGGTTAGCTTTACCTTAATTGCCGTACATTTAGGCAGCCCTGGCAGTGTGCCCCGTTGCGGGGCGACCGTCTGACTGACTGAGGCAGGCAAATGAGGCGAGTAAAGGGGTTCCGCCAATCCCACGCCCAAGCTACTAAACCTGTATTGTACGCGTCTGCGGTACCAAAGGTTATACTGTATACCAAGTATTATATATTTGTATTCAAAGTAATATGAATCTTATTGTTTAAAGTGATGAAAATTAAATCTCAGGAAATTCCAAACTACATAGTATCATGATACTGGATAATTACACTTTTCTAATATTTTTTCAACAAATTAGAAAATCCAATTTCTGTTGAACAAAATTATTTGCAACGAGTGACATGCGACGTTCAAAACTCCTTCAAGTATTGGTAGTATCGGCAGAAAATCAGCCGATACCGATACTGATATTCTTAAAATGTGCCGATACCACTGATACCGATACATCAGTACATCCCTATTGATGAGCTCATTTTACCGTTCCATAACTTTCGAACAGTGCTATGCCCGGTTACATCGAGAAAGTATTTTTTCAGTGAAAAGTATTCATGAATGTATATGTGAATACTCTGAAGAAGTATTCATATTTGTATTCAAGCTAAAGCCATTTCAGTGTATTCAAGTTTACATTTGTATTCAAATACACAACTCTTGTATTTACTCCATCCCTGTTGGCAAGCCATTGACAGTGTGGGAGGAAAGAACAGGGATTGTATAGTAGCCTAAGTCGTCTCTATCAGAGACACAGAATATTTATTTCTGGGTAAAAGATGGTGCCTTTTTACTTATGACATTTCTTGTAATCAGAAAACAACTGTGAAAGCACCTGAGTGAATTTATTGCAGAAATTGCATTGTGTTGTGTCAGTTAGGATGATTAAAACACTGGTTCTTGATCATTTGGCCTTATTGACCGAGATAGGTTGTCACAACCTTAGGTCTATTTATTTATTTATTTATTTATTTTTTACGTGTACACCTATAGCGCCGGTAGGCTTTTCTTGAGGGACCTAGATGGTAGTCGGTCCCAACCTGTCATGGTGCCTCTCGGAACTCCATCTTGATTCACTTGGATGGTTTCCTCTAGAGTCCGGGTTGATGGGTGGTCTTCAGGACGGTATATTATAAAAGAAACCAGCCTTCATGTAACCTTTCACCATAATTGATAGTAACCTTTTGCCCATGAGCTGTCTTTATTATTAATAAAAATATTAACCCTTATACCGCATGATAAAATGAGTGGGTGGTGTTAAGTTCCATACATAAAAAATGAGTAACTAATGTTAGCAGGCGTTCCCTTGCTTACCTTAGTGTTCAGTCAAACTATTTTAACAAACACTGGGACAAATATAATTATATATCATTTGAAAGCTTAGAAGTTGCTTTTTGCTATGCTATAATCATAAATGAACAAATGGAACTTACACAGCTATGCATGAAAAAAATAACCTCCAGTTTCACCTCACACTGCCATCTGACATCATCCTCGTAGCACACTCCACTCTTATCTAGGTCAATATATAAGAAGAAAAAAATTTCACGTATATATATATATATATATATATATATATATATATATATATATATATATATATATATATATATATATATATATATATATATCTTTTCTAGAAATTGGTAAAAATTAGAAAATACAGCACACATCGTGATTGTGTGCTGGGACGTGATTGGCCAAGCATCCAGCATGTGGAAAACAAGGGGCCAATGACAGGGCTTGATGTATGTCGCATAGCCTCAAGCATAAATAAACTGTGTGTCATAAAATGAGTGCGATATTTTAAGAGCGCCACGATCGTGGTGTGACAGAGGCTAACATAAAAGCCATGATTGAGCCTGACGGAGTATGAGGGTTAATGGCAAAGGTGGGGGCATACTCCATCACATTAGGCATTGAACCTATGGTGGATAAGATTCCAGCACCCTGGAACACAGGGTAAGTGTAACATCCAACTTAACGCACTTTACCATCCATAGAGACCTATTTATTGACCAGACTGAATGGGAGGTGAACAGCTGTATTGCCTGCCCGGGCCAGGATTGACCCAGCCCTGCAAATTTGTGTCTAGCTATGCCAACCTATGTATGGAGGCACACTGAAGTTATAAGCTATTGCTAAACTTGCTCTAGCATTTTTGTAGGCATTTTCCAGTGACATATCTTCCATGGATAGCAATTATATTTCCAATAAAAATAATTATGGACTCTTTGAGGTTCTCATAATGCTAGATGTGAGCTTAACAATATGAAGGATTCTGGGTGGCAAAATATTATAATGAAGTAACAAATATTTGTTTAAAGTAATTTACTATTGTGACTTTAGTGAGAAATGAAAGAAGTATTTTTATTGGAGACTAGTCTGAGCAAAATTGTCATGGTCAGTTGAATGTTAGTTATATTTCTCTATTCATTTGTTCTTCATAACTAAAGATTTTTTTATTCCCCTCCTGTTAAAAGGTAAATTTGGGGCATACACTATAGCTCCACTTGTCCTGGGTGCTCATCTTGCCTGATGGGTGAGAACCCATTACCTTCATGGTTTTAAGTTACTTTATTTTAAGTTATCATGGAAAGCATTATATTTATGCTGTTAGCATCTGCAGTAGAAGTCATGAGGCATTGAAGGGTTTTCATTGTTGTAGATACATACTTGTGGTTTGTTTGTTAGGGCAAAATAACAGCTGCTTGTTTATTGAAATGTAATTCCTCTGCTAGTAATTGAGTCAAGTATGCAGTATGTTCTAGGTGAAAGAGTTGTGTGGGGATGAGTGTGCGGCTTCTCCATGGTGTGTGGAGGGCAGCTGCCCCAGTGTGTGGCAAGGTGTTGGCGAGTGATGGATGGCTGTGTCCCAGCACTGCCAGATCCTTCACACACTCCTACTCCAGGAGCAGGTTAGTGAAACATGAAAAGCAGCAAAACCTGTCCATTACCCTCTTAAAAATCAATTGGCTGGTGTAGCGCATTAAATATCATGCCCCATGTCATTAGTACTGGCATGTTTCTATAAACATTTGAAACTGAAGAGAAGGTATTTCAGAAATACTAAATGTTGTAAGCCACCTCAGACTTTGCTGTTTTGGCATTACCTCATTAGAGAACTGCATGAATATATTTAAATTATTTAGGCATGGTATCCTGTCATATTTGCTGTATATGAAAGGTATTCGGTATTCAAATTATTTTTCCTCATTCGCCCAGGTGGGCCACTGAGGCTTGAGGGACACTCATATGTTTTGATTTGCCTTGGACATATTAAGATTTTGCTGCACATGTTTCACTTACATGCTTAATTCTCTAGACTCTAGAGTACTGCTTATTGTTTTACTTTTCTAATGAATACATAGAGATTGGTCTCTACTTTATATTGTTCTTTTTTTAATTATCCAGGAAAGTTTGAGGACCACTAGCATTAAAATGCCATGATTCACTCTGAAAATTCATATAATAACAATTAATGGTTCGTGTGTGTTTGCAGTGAGCTGAAAAGAAGGCAAAAGGCAGAGAAGAAGGCACAGGAGAAAGTTGAAAAAGAAGCAGCTCAAGCAGCCAAATCCAGCCAGGCATCTGCTAAACCCAAGGTGGGTCAAGGACAGCAAGGAGTCAGTGTACTTCTGCTCTCGATGAGGTGTGCAGTGATAAATGTTTCTTGGTGTCATGGAAGATGTTTCAGTAAATGCTGAAATTCAATCTAAAAAATATGTTTCAGTACAGCTGTTCCCTGACATTTGGGGGTTCAGCAATCACAGATGTGCAGATTAATTTATCAACGGGTAACTTGGAAATTTCGCAGGGTAGCTACTCCACAAATGTGACATCTGCATTTTTGCATGGTGTTTTGTGCTTATTTGACGATAGTGATGTTGTCTATTGCTTTAAGGTACTGAAAATGGATGTTAGGATCTCAGGGAGGTCATGTGACATTAGATGGTTTGGAGGGGGCATTATTGTTTCAGAGTTATTGAGTCATAGGAAAAATTATATGATATAAAATGTTTGTGGTCATTGGACCACAAACATGGGATAATTGGAACAGTTGTTGTTCAAACTTAATGTCTAAATACTGGATACGTCGCTACATTCAGTCAGTTGGTGCATTTCTGTGTTACACTATTTGTTTACATAATTTGTATGATTCATGCAGTATTATCTTAGTAGTCTATACAGTTTGAAAATTGTTTTCCATGTCATATATTAACATTGCTATTGGTTGGTTTATAGATAAATGAGGAAGAGACGAGCCCCAATGAATACCTCAAGCTGAGGACTCAGTATGTACAGCAGCAGAAGGATGCTGGCAAGAATGTCTACCCTCACAAATTCCATGTTAGCACCTCTCTCACGAGCTTCCTGGACACCTACAAAGACCTGACCCAGGAGCAGCAGGGCCAGGAGGAAGTTACTGTGGCTGGGAGGGTTCATGCCATCCGAGAGAGCAGCCAGAAGTTGCGGTTTTATGACCTCAGAGGGAAGGTGTTGTTGCAGGTATGATGAATGCTTGCATTTTGTTACTTTTGCTTTGTGTTTGGGAATGGGAATTTTCTTAGAAGGAAAGATGGGAGGACCTTTAGTTGGTTATTGATTTGTAAGGATTGTTTATGGGCCCCATTTCTCACAGAGGCATTGTGCATATTTGTAGGCTCTATGATCATTCTGGTGAGTGTATTAAACACATAGTTGAAGGGATACTCAGTCCCTAACCTCACCTATATGTATCAGTGGAGCTGTGACCACTTTAGTTTTGGACAGCATTGAGGTTAGAAAATTTATTCAGGTCAAAACAGACTAGTCATTGGTCATTTTTTTTCATAGTTGCTGCCCAGGCTGTGATTCAAACCCAAACCTGCAGATTCTTAGCTAGGGGTGCTAACTACAATACCATGAAGGCATGAGGAAGTAGGAACGGGATGAAAGTAGAAAGGGAAAGTGTATGTTGAGGAGGAGGAAGTAAGTAATGAGGAACATGAAGGGGAAGAGGGTGTTGGTAGTTATCCAAATTGAGATAACTCCATAGCTGAGGTCAAAGGTAGAGTCAGGTTAGTGAAACAAAAAACCTGGGGATTGACTTTTTAATGGGGTGGTCCCTGTATCCCCCATATGAATGAGAGTAATTTCATTATTACCCATGATAAGCTTTTGAGAAAGTGAGGTAATTAACCAGTCAGTTCCTCAAGACCCCCCATTAAGAGTGTGGGCAATGGAAGGAAGGGTTCACTGTACCTGTGACACTCCCAGACCATTTATGGCTTAACATGTGGTTAGCCTCCAAACCCCTCAGCACAGGTCTTGCCTTAGGAAAAGGGGGATGTTATATCTGTTGTACATATTCTCATCCATTGAAAATGAATGTCCTAAGTAGGGTTGTAAAATTCCTTGAAATTTTGAACTGGGAAACTTTCCATGGTAGTTTTGGGAGGTTGAGGAAGTTTACGAGTTTATTGCATTCTTTTCCTGAGGAAGGTTAGGAGTTTATTGGAGACATGTTTTCTGATCCACTGCCACAGTTTGTTTCTCAGCTTTGTGGACTGAATCCTGCACTTGGGGACTAATGTTTGATGTCACTCACTGATGCTTTCAAGCTATTTTTTGATGATACGTTGGTATGATATGATGATACGTTGGTTGGTTGTGCCTCACATAAACACCCATGGATTTTATATCAAGATAAGGACATACTCATTATGTGGTTTGATTATTCATACATGTATTTTTTTACTCTTACAAACGTAATGTCATCGAGTGAGTCATATAGTAAAATGACAAGGTAGACAAAATTATGCTAAAAAACACAAAAATGAATTGTCGGCAACCATGCGAGTGAGAAGAGTGGCGGCAAACTGCACCCCATACCAAGCCTTTTTTTTTTCCCCCCCCCATCGTAGGAAACAGCTCAAGGGCAAAGAAAAGGAAACGGTAATAAGAAAAAGCCTGCTACTCACTGCTCCTATAAAAGAGTTAAGAGGACTGGCTGAAAGAGAGGTCAATTTTGGGAGGAGAGGTGTCCTGATACCCTCCTCTTAAAAGAGTTCAAGTCATAGGCATTTGGAAATACAGATGAAGGAAGATTGTTCCATTTACCAGTGTGAGGGATGAAAGAGTGAAGATGCTGGTTAACTCGTGCATAGGGGATTTGGACAGTAAAGGGATGAGCTTGAGTAAAAAGTTGTGTACAGCGAGGCCGTGGGAGGTGGGGAGGCATGCATTTAGCAAGTTCAGAAGAGCAGTGTGAAAATATAGATAAAAGATAGAGAGGTAACATGGCAGCGAAATTTAAGAGGTAGAAGACTATCAGTAAGAGGAGGAGAGCTGATGAGATGAAGAGCCTTAGACTCCACTCTGTCCAAGAGTATAGGGCAGTAGTTTGAGGGATGGAACGGTCACCCTTCTTCAAAGACACGGTGGGCATGTCCTGGAGTGAAGGGATTAAAAATGTCTTGCTCTATCCCACCTATCACATTGATATTTGAATATTTCTCATTCCTATAAATGCTGTTTCTTCATTGCCTGTTGCACTGACTTGGCACTACAGTAATTATTGAGGGTCTTTTCTTAACACTTTATTTTGATATGGTGAGTTAATTACTTTTGGGTAGAATAATAAAAATATGTAGAATTATCCTTATATATATATTCTTTGTCTAATTACAGGTAATGGCTAACTTAAAATTCTATGAGAATGAGGCAGCCTTCATTGAAGATTGTGACAGAATACGACGTGGAGATATTCTAGGTATCAAGGGTATTGCCCTGAGGACCAAGACTGGAGAATTGTCCATCCGTCCCTCCAAGCTGCAGGTGCTGGCTCCTTGCCTCCATATGTTGCCCCACCTTCATTTTGGTGTCAAGGATCAAGAAACCAGGTACCGCTAGCTTATATCTTGACCTCATCATCAACTCGGACGTTCGCAAGAAGTTCTTAGTGAGGGCCAATATTGTGTCTTACCTTCGTAAGTTTTTTGATGACTTAGGGTTTCTGGAAGTTGAGACTCCAATGATGAGCATGATTGCTGGAGGAGCCACTGCCAAGCCTTTTGTGACCCATCACAATGAACTAGACCAAGACCTTTTCCTAAGAGTAGCTCCTGAGCTCTACCTCAAGATGCTTATTGTAGGTGGTATTGACAGGGTATATGAAATTGGAAAGCAGTTCAGAATGAAGGCATTGACCTGACTCACAATCCAGAGTTTACTACACTAGAGTTCTACATGGCCTATGCAGACTATAATGATCTTATAGAGATCACTGAAAAATTACTATCCGGATTGGTGTATCATATATTTGGCACATATAAAGTGAAACTGCACCCTCAGGGCCCAGAAGGTGAGGAGGGAGATTGATTTAAGCCTCCTTACAAGAGACTGCATATGTTCCCAGAGCTAGAGAAAGTCCTTGACACCAAACTGCCACCACCTGATCAGCTCAACTCAGAGGATGCTCGCAAAATCTTAAGTGACCTTTGTGAAAAGCATGAGATTGAGTGCCCACCTCCTCGACATCTGCTCGCCTTCTGGACAAGCTTGTTGGTGACTTCCTTGAGGAGCAGTGCATTAACCCAACTTTCATTATGGACCATCCACAGGTCATGAGTCCCCTTGCTAAGTACCACCGTTCTATCAAAGGTCTTACCGAGAGATTTGAAGTCTTTGTGGCAAAGAAAGAGATAGTTAATGCCTGGCACAGAGTTGAATGATCCCCAGACCAGAGAGCCAGATTCACGAGCAAGCTCAAGACAAAGCAGCTGGGGATGATGAGGCACAGATGATAGATGAAACTTCTGCACAGCTCTGAGTATGGCCTTCCTCCAACTGGAGGATTTGGTTTGGTATTGACAGATTAAGTATGTTCCTCACAGATTCATACAACATAAAGGAAGTACTATTCTTCCCAGCCATGAGGCCAGAACAACAGAAAAGACCTCCAAGAAGATAGCAACAAGGAAAATCAGCCTGTCTCATAGTATTTACTTGAATATTTTCCTGCAAAAGTGAAGTTCATTGAAAGTATCTCAGGTGATTGGAAAATTTTAACAGACCTTGCCACTAAATCATTGGTCAAAATTTGTGGTGTATACATTAACCTTTCTGATTTTATGCTTGGGGTAGTTTCTCATGTAATCAATTTGTAATTTTTACATACCAGATTCACTGTTTCTGCTGTCTGCACTTGCTATCCAAAAAGTTATTTATTTAAAGTTATGTAGATCATCATAAATTTTATTCATACCTTTAGTATTTAATAAGTAGTTAGGAAATATATTCAAATATTTGGCTTTCAGTAATGTATGATAAATGTGATGGAAACAGTAGTGTAGGACATATTTAAACTGTCAGTTTTCATGATCAATGGGAAAACATTAGACCTGAAACAATACCCAGACCAATTTTACACCTACACTGTACCTGATTAAGCATTTCTGTTATCTGATATCACATCAAATCTCATAAGTAGCATCATTCATCAGCTATTTGCACTGTAAACTGTACTGTAATTTATGTAGGCTTCCTAATATATAGTCTTTAAGGTCTCTTAAATGTTGGGTTCTCACCAAGAAGTTCTGCCATTTTCTTCAACTTTAGGTGCTTAATCATGAGTAATAAAACTGGTGGTACTACCATGAAGTTTAGTATTCTTGATACTGACGTCATCATACTCACACAAATAATTATGAATGTGCATATGATGAATTGTCAGAATCAAGAATACTGAATACTGCACTGGTGGTGCCCACCAGTACTGGTACCATTACTGTGTCAAAGAGCCAGTACTGTTAATACCAGTAGAGTAGAGGTACCTGCCCAACCCTACCACCAACATGCATGCTTGTTTATTATGTCTATCAGCTGAACTGCTGCTTGTAGTTTTGATCCAGTTTTTATAACCCATTCCATATTTTTAATACCAGATTCCTATGGAGGGAAGTATTCATTAGTAAATTATTTGCATGGTATATGCTTAAGCACCTGTAGAAAAAGAAAATGGCAGGGACTTCATGTTGAGTACCCAATAATTGAGTGAAATTTTATGGACAAGAAATATACATAAATTATAGTAGTTTATAGTATGTATAGCTGATGAATAATGCAACTTATGGTATTTCATGCTGCTTTAGGCATGTAGACATTGTCCTTTCCTTGGGAATAGACAAATTGTCAATGGGTGGACCATGATGTATGGAATGGCACCTTGAATATTCCTTTGTGGCCACCTTTGTGTATTTTGGAAGAAATTTGTGACTGCAAATCTGCAAGTAGTGAACTCACAAATACAGCGGGGCAGGTGTATATTCTACTGCAGGACCAAGGCCTCTCCCAACATTCTCCATCTCTTATATGATATTTATACTCAATCCAGTTTCTGCAAATGCTCCTATTTCATCTCTCCACCTGGTCCTCTGCCTGCCTGCCTGTGGAGGGTGTTTTGTTAGCTTTGCTGCAACTGCATCAGTTCTTTTGATGTTCAGCTTGATACTTTGACTGAGTATTCATTCGTTACATCTGGTGAGTTTAATCTAATGAATTCACACATGAACAAAAATTATTGAGTTGGATACAATGGTTGATGCAGATACAGGTTAACTTACAAATGTACCTTTCACTGCTTTTCACAAATAATTCATCATCACTACACATATGCAAAGAAAGCACTTTGGTAAACTCAGTAAATGTGCAATATCTCTAATCACAGCCAAGATTTTGTAGTTCTGTGTAGTATAGGCCTCTCTTTACATGAACTGAGACCCAATGGACAATCAAGAGTGTCAGAATGTTCCTTCCTCCCATTGTTGAAATCTACAACCTTTACTCAGGAGTATTGAGCACCTCTCTTAATTTCAGACACATGGTCAACTTCACAGCTACAGTAGCACAGGCAACAATTTTACATGCAGGTATATAAGGTGGTGGATTTACTAAATTGCATCATAATACAGATTTATGACCTTCAATGGTTCCAGACACTGCACAATTTTTGTTTTTTTATGAGTCACTAAGTGTTTTCTAAACTTTTTGCATTAGTAAATACTATATCACATGTTTTGCATCTATACCCTTGTGCTCTTCATGTATTAGAGAATGTGAAGCCAAACGATAGGCATATGGAAAATTTCTGCCACAAACTTTACATTGGTGAGGTTTTGGTGTATGGCGTTGGTAATGGACTTGAGCCTTTTTTCTGAAGCAAAGCACATATCACAAATATTACACTTGGGACGTGAAGTTGAATGGGTTTTCATGTGAGCAACCAAACCGGCCCGCCACACAAAGGACCTATCACACACAGTGCAGATATGTTTGAACACTGGAATGCAGCTGCATATGTTGGTTGAGCAAGCTTTGAAAGTGGTAAACTTTGGGACAGTGAGGACACTTGAACCTCTGAGACTTGTGATGATGGAAGGCTTCACAGCCAAGGACCTGTGCCTCAAAGGTTTTTCCACAGTCAGAACATGTAAATATACCAGTAAGATGAAGTTTACATGCTGCTGTAGCACCAATTTTGTTTTAAATTTCTTTGAACACATGGAACACTCAAATGGACGGCACTGTGTGCATATTTCTATGTTTCAAGAGGCCAGACCGTGTTCTGAAGGCTGCACTACAAAACTGCACAGGTAAGGTAAGTTTCCCAGAGGTATTCAAGGTGCTCCACCAGGACACTGCGGTGGTGAACTTCTTGGCTTAGGTGGGGCAGGAGGAGTTGAATGTTGTAGTGACTGTTCAGGTGAGATCTCAGGCTCTTGTGGCCCTTCAACATCTTCCCACAAATCTAAAGATTAAATACATTAGATTAAACACTAGAACTACGTAACAGTTATATATTATACTTCAGATTCAGACACTCACCAATAATCTTATGCTACAATTAGACTTTAAGTTTAATCACCTATCCTAGAAATAGATTAATAGGTTGATAGAAAAATACCAATTCATCCATTAGACAAAACAAAGGGCATTATTGCAGGCAAGTACTTGAGTCTGACAAAACATGACACATCAGAAATTAAACACAATTTTAGGTGACAGTTAAACCATATTAAATGGCTTGACCAGGCTACTTGGAGCAAGTCTTGTGGTCAGTTTTGGGTTTGCAGTTAAACCAAGTGGTTTATGTTATGGGAGCAGCCTTGTCCATCTGAAAACTTATAAATAAATTTACTGTGTTTATTGTCTTACTATTCTTTGTTAGTTACAAGCAATTGTTAAAATGAAATAGTTTCAAAAATTATTTATATGATACAAAAAAAATTGCATGATGAATGTTAATAATTATTTTGGTTTTGATATAGTATCCAGGGTTACCAGTGGTCATTTGTGTTTATAACTTTTTTGGGGGTATCCAGTTTTCAAATAAATTTATCTGATTCAAGGTCAAGCAAATCTTACCTTCATGGATAAAAGTTGGTAAACAAGGACTTAACTGTAATTAATAGAATCGCATGTGGGTAGCAAGCTAATATCAAAGGCTTATCAACATTTACTGATAAAATGTGTTTAATTAACTTCTAATTCTGCTGCTGAAAGCAGAATAGTAAGTGAATATCATCTAATGTCTTATAAGGTATGATGAAGTTGGGAACATATGTTGTAACTGCAAGTGGCAGCAGTGGTCATTTTGTATTCTTGCCCTTTGAGGCTGTGGTGGAGAGAACCCATCAACCAAGCATAGGCCAGTGCAACATCTTGGTTACCAGTTTACCTTCCCCAGGGTTTCAGGGACCATTTCATTAACCATCCCAAAAGAAAGGATAAATAGCTGGGTGGTCTATGCCAACTCCCCAGGCCTGCAGATTTGTAGTCAGGTATGCTAACCACTGCCCAAGGAAGCACTTATGGTGGAATAAATATATTGACAGTGTCAGTAGTGTTGTCATTCATGTAAATGGTTATGATGATTAGCATCATACGCTTGTGTAAACTATATTGGATTAAAACAAATACTTGTGTTTTCATCTATACAGAGTGTATTAGTAATATCTTGCGCTTTAAATTTCAATTTTCAATCTAACATTGCAAACTATATTTTCTAATGGACTACCACTGCTTACTTGTGGTTACATCCCTTTTCTTTTACTACTGAGCTTAAAACTCTGAAGAACTGTAGGGAAATATCCCCTGTTGTCTCATCAGACTGCTACGGAGTTATTAGGGGCAAATGATGTAACGACTTGGAGGCACACGCTAGACCACCAATTCCAATGTGAAGTTGGGATGAGCTAGAAGTGTGTGTGTGTGTGTGTGTGTGTGTGTATGAACCCCAGAATATCAGACTCACCTGGCAAAGCATTTGTCTTGTTTTATTTTTTTTGGACATAGGGTACTGAGGAGATGGGCACTGAGGGAGGGTGGCTTTTTCCTCCAGGTCTTTCACCATTTGTTCCTGCTGCTGGGGCCTACTACATGGCAGTGATGAAATTATTTCTTCTGCAATTGGCTCATCCTCTTCGATCCAAAACTTCTTTAACATTAAACTTTGTTGATTGTAGACCTAGGAGGGTAATGACAATTTTTTACTTATGAATTTCTTACTCCTTTCCTCCTTAAAATAAAATGGTACTGAGGTTTGAAGCTGAATGAACAGCCTGTTGTTCAGCATAAACATGTTTCCTGTGCTGCAGCATAACCACACCGATCAGTATTGTCACCAGAAACATACAACAAAACCAATGAGCAGATAAACAGCTTCCATTACAAAACAATCCTCATGTGATTTTTAAAATCTGTCCAAGAAATCCACAATTAGCAAGGGTCAACTATACAAGTAACTCATGAACTTGCCTACCAAGCTCTCTGGGAACTACCTCAGAGCCCCAAGTCAGAATTTGCTATGACTTCATTGATTTAGAGGAGGAAACCTTGCTGTGCCTTTGTAACAATTATTTGCTGCCATGTTGTTGATAAAACAGTAGTCTCATGATTTTAAGAGAAAACTGTGCAAATAAATAGAGGGGCAACTTACTTTGATCATTTGATGAATATTTGGTTGACTTTCATGTATACATGGTTCTTCGCTCCTGATGAGGTATGAACCATAGTTTTCTACTCAGAGATTATCACCGTGTTCTGTGCTTTGGGTTAAACATACCTCAGTTAGAGAAAGACTAAATCATCTTTGATCACTATTCTGCATGGTGCTCTTCCTCCCTAATGGATATATATGAGTATTCGGGCTTTGAGAGCTCTGCTGTCTTGCTTGGACGCCTTCATTACTGTCTTGCACATCTTATAGGACAACGTGGATGTTGATGTGACTGTTGCTGGGCTTCCTGTACTCTGTACTGCTTGGATGGCTGAGCTTGATTTCTTTTCAGATAGGAGAGGGATGGTGTATCTGTAGTAGTAAGCAGGAAAATAAGATCTCTGATGATTCTTCAATGTCA
This sequence comes from Eriocheir sinensis, assembly GCF_024679095.1. NCBI lineage: Eukaryota > Metazoa > Arthropoda > Malacostraca > Decapoda > Varunidae > Eriocheir > Eriocheir sinensis. The sequence goes on from NW_026111813.1 coordinate 336,028, forward strand.
TAATTGTAAGTCCCTTTGGGTAAATGTCCCACATGAGTGAATTATCTATGTGGTGGATTCTTCAGTGGAGTTAGCCTCTTGGCTATAGTTGTATTCTAGGAGGTGGAGGCAAGGAAAGGAGAGGAGAGGAAGATGAATAAGTTGAGTTTCTTATACTTTTTTGGCATCTTCATGTAAGGACTGGGTTCTTGACCATGTACAAATCTGAGTAGCTGAAAAATGAGTACAATTTGTTGGGGATGGTGACATCTATGTTGTAAAATCATCTTTGAGATATTTTCTAGGTGCTACCACTTGAAGCAATGTATGCTGAGGCAGAGTTTTAAGATGTGCTTCAGAAGATGAGAGGACCAGTGATCTTTCAAAATAAGGGATGAATTGGACACCTAGTGGATGAGAGGGGATCATTGATGATGATGAATTAATTTTCCTTTATTGAGTAATGTGAATCATAAGTAGCATTGGCTCTCTCTCAGATGTAAGGGTGACAGTAGAGAGTCTGAATAATACTGAGATGATGATGGCAATGCCAGAAATAGCATATGGAGGAGGAATAAATAGGATTGTGAATTATCTTTACACATTGCTATTAAGGACACATTCTCCACTGACACAGAGGGGATCTGAGGGGGGTTGTGTTTGTGTTGTCCCTCAGGTGAAGGGGATGGAAAGAGGTAAAGTGTAGGCTGAGTGAAAAGACACCCTCAGAATTGTGGTCAGGTTTTCAACTTTTATGCTCACCCACACATTTAGGGAAAGAGATTAAAGCATGAAGGTAAGATGTGCATGTTGCTCTGAGGTGGACCTGGATTTGAATGTGGGTTCTTATGTACTGGGGATGAATTGGTTATTGATTCTCACTGCTGAAGGAGTCGATGAACACAAGAACCAAGTGGTAAGATATAGCATTTAAAGCTGCCCTCTACAATGTGGGAGTGTAAACTGATGACCTTGAAGACTGTGTGTATGATGAGGAGCTAAGAATTCATTAATGCTGCCTGAGGGGCTTAAATGAAATCAGCTGAGGGGGATCACAAGATGTAGGTTGTAGAGGATAGTATTTGTTGGGAGAACTAAATGAAGAAACTTTTTGCTCTAAAGTCTGATTG